>NC_053432.1:1502296-1806521 GCF_007990345.1 Gossypium hirsutum
TCATGGAAACTTTGAGGGAGCGGATGTTCAAGCCATCCTTGTCTAGTATCATTGCTGAAAATTCGGAGTAACTTTTTATCTCAGCTGTCTGATGTGTCGAAATGCAATTTTCAATTTTCTATTAGTCATGCTCTTTTTATTATTTGCTTTACCAGCCCTTGTACCTTCTTCCTTTTTCAGTGTTGCAGTTGTTTCATCATCAGACCCTGTCTGTGTTGCTGCAAAAAAGATGAGGGACTTGCGGATTAATTCAGTTGTTACAGTTACAGGGAACAAAATTCAGGGGATACTAACGTAACACCTTTTTACTCATCACAATACTTTCATGAATTCATTAGTATTAGTTTTTGAGGTCTTTTGCACTATTACATGTATTTAGTGTGGTTTTGGAAGGTCTGTTTCGAGTCATTTGACATATATTGTGATTTCTTATGGTTTCTTTAATGATATGAACTGCAGTTCAAAGGATATCCTTATGCGAGTTGTGGCACAAAACCTGTCTCCTGAACTTACTCTCGTGGAAAAGGTTCAGTTCTTGATTTTTTTTTTTTGTACAGTATAGTCTTTGTTATTTACCCTCCACTGATGTTTACAGGAGATATTAACCTTCGTTTGAAATTGTGTGTATATTAAACTGAGCTTTAACTCTATTGTGCATATGTACATTGGTAAATAATATATGCTTAGCATTTATATAAAATTCTTGTGCTTGACAGTTTTCATAAATAGTTTTGTTATCTGCGGAGTAATTTCTTGATATTGTTTTCAAGAGTATTCCAGTGGTTATCCTTTGTTTCTTTACATATATGTTGTACTAGTGGCTATCCAGAATTTAATTGCATGTTTTCAGTAACCTCTTTTTAGTGGTGTCTGAGTTTTGATTGTTAATTGTAGTTACTCCTATAGCTTTACTTTGGACAGTTACAGTGGTTTATGTTGCATGGAATGATTAAATTAATTTGGAAAATGAAATTTTTTTGGTTCTTTTAAGTTCTAATTCTTTCGAAAGGATCAGTTGCATATATATTGCATCTCAACTTTGCTTAATTGTATTGCTGGTATCTGGCCTTGGAATGGAATGTGCAATTTATATCATGTATTTCTTACACAAGATGGGTCCAGGATTTAAGTGCAAATTTTTTTAGCGTAAATGGTTTCTGGTTCCAAAATTTTTTGTGCTTTCTTTTTTGATAAAAAACTTTTGATACTTCTGTTTTTGATAACCAGACTAATGTTTTCTTTATCTTATAGGTGATGACACCCAACCCTGAATGTGTGACAGTAGAAACAACAATCCTTGACGCACTGCATTTAATGCATGATGGAAAGTTTTTACATCTTCCTGTTCTAGACAAAGGTGAGCTTTGGTCTTTTTATATAGTTTTAGAATCACAATTCGTTCTTGTTCATATTCACGGAAATGGCTGTTGTGCAGATGGAAATGTTGCTGCTTGTTTGGATGTTCTGGATATAACTCATGCAGCAATTTCTATGGTATGCATGATGCGATTTTTATGTATTTCAGACTTTTATTTATTTTGTGTTTATGAATTGTATATTTAGGCGATTGCTTTTAGGCTAAGGGGAAGATTATTTACTTGGGGTTTACTTCATTGTTGCCTCTTTTTCCCATCTCCTTTTTTGCTTCATAAATGTTTCTAAAAAGGAAGATAAGAATCTATTAGAAAATTAACCAATAACTAGAATCTAACCCCAACCCTTACGTAAGTATTCTATAAAGAAGGAAAAATGCTTTTTTTCTCCGGAATATATAATTATGGTTTTTAATTATCCAAAAAAAATTATTTTTACCTAGAAGTGCTTTTTTAATTCCTAAAAGCAAATAGCAAAAGAAAAAGCAAAACAGAGCCTCGATAAACCAGGTTTATATTTACTCTGATCCATGAATTTCCTTTCAACCCATGTGAGAAAAGAGCAAGAATCACATTCTCACTATTTTTTCTTTTGTTTTCAAAATTTTTTACTTTTGAAGGTTGAAAGTAGCTCTGGAGTTGCTCTTAATGAAGTGTCAAGCACAATGATGCAAAAATTCTGGGATTCTGCCCTTGCTTTAGATCCGCCAGGTGATTATGACACTCACAGGTATTACTCATGCTGCCTCATTTACAATCCAAACCCGTTTATACTGTGGAATTAACCGTACAGAGTGTTCATTTCAGTGAAATGTCTGCAGTCATGGCATCAGATGGTGCAGATACTGGAAAACTATCACCCCATCATTCCCTTGGCCACGGGAACTCATTTTCTTTCAAACTTGAGGATCTTAAGGGTCGTCTACATCGATTCAGTTTTGGTATGTAACGCTGTATGTCAAGCTGCTTTCAGCGGAAAATTATCTGAATTTATATAAATACGTCATTTCATACCTAGAAGCAACAACGAACTGATACCTGGACTTCTGTATTGAAAACAAAGAAATATTCTATAGGCTAAGCAACCATGTTGAAGGCTTTGCTAGTATTTTTTTCTCCATTATGTTGTAGGCTTTCAAAAGCATCATACTTGTATTTTGTTCTTCAGGTACTGAGAATTTAAACGAGCTTTTATCTGCTGTAATGCAAAGAACTGCTTCCAGTAATGATAATAGACGTCCTCAGCTTTTGGTTAGTTGTTGGGTTTATTTATTTATTTTGTACTTCCTATGGTTTTTTCAAATTTTCTTGTTTGTTTTCATTCATACATTGATTCTTTTCTTTATTTTTTTTTCTCTTGTTTTTTTATAGTATAAGGATGATGAAGGTGACAAGGTTCTACTCACCAATGACACTGATCTTGTTGCTGCGGTTAACAGTGCTAGATCCATAGGAAAGAAGGTAACGCATTGTTTGTATTAGACTATTGCTTCCCTCTTCTTTGACCATCCTATTTATTTTCTGTTGTTGGTTTCCTTTTGTTTTCACTTCACTTAAGGCTTTGCTTGGTAGAGTGGAAAGAAAATTGGAAAGCTGAAAATTTCAAGGGGTAGAAAAATAGAAAGATGGAAAAGATCATTTTTTTTTCCACGGATGTGCTTGGTAGGAGATATGGAAAAATGAAAAAAAAAAAGTAATTTTCTTTCCATCCATTGTTTGGTAGAGTTGAAAAACGAAAGGAAAGACAATAAAACATTTCAAAAATGCATAATTTTGAACTAATATGCACTTCTCTCCCATTTTCTCTCCTCTCATAATTCCAATGTGAAAGGATTTATTTTTATGCATTAGGATGGAAAATGATGTCTCCTATTTTATTTCCAATAAAGCACTCTCAAAATTTATTTTCTTTTCACTTTTCCACTCTCTCCTTCCATTTCTCCACTTTTCCACCCGACTAAGCCCACCCTAAAAGATTATTATTTGTATAAAAACTTCATTAATTTTCATATTATTTACTCCAAGTAACAAGACAAGTTCATGAACCCAGCTTCGTGAGTTGTTCATCTCACACATCGGAAATTTGCTGAAGCTGGTGTTGGGAGTAGCCTGGTGCAGTTTTCAAAGTAGGCACAAGATAAAAGGAAAAAGAAAATTTTGATAAGACAAATAAGGTGTAGTTGCTGCTGATATATTATTCTAAATTTATAATTGTCTTCCTTTGGTACAGGTGTTAAGATTGCATCTGGATTTTTCCGAGTCAGCTGAGCAATTACAATCAGAACCAATTGCAAGTGCCAAGAGAAGCAGCGCAGGGGTACCTTTGCACTTGGGTTTATTGGCCGGTACTGTTGTCCTGACTAGCATCGGTGTACTTGTCTACTTAAAGCGCTCGAAATTGTGAGGTTATGCTAAATTATCTGCCAAAAACAACATAATATGAATCGTAGCATTGATTAATTAGGCAAGGCAATGAAAGTTAATCGGGGGTAGAAGGTACGAACTTAAGTTCTTTATACAGTCCACAGAAATCATTTTTGTTCCACTTGTATGTAACTCAGATCTAAGAAGGAAAAGCACTTGTGAGGGTATTTGAGCATCATTGTATACTATTTTGACATTCTTTCAGTGACTCAATGAAGCACTGCCATGTACATATGTATGGATGTTTTAAATATTCCATGCTTCAGTTATCTGAGGGCAAATTCTGAAAGATGTGCGGTGGAGATTTATTCTGATACTTTTTGCAAGAAACACAAATTTTCTTCATATTTAGGGGGTGGCTGACATTGCTGGTAGATGTAAGTTTGAGTATGTTGGTAAGGCATCGTAAACTGTTGGGGTATGTTGGTAAGGCATCGTAAACTGTTGGGTTAAATAAAACAATATATTTTGTTTCTACAATTATGTAAAGAATTTATTGGTTTGTCCATTTTAGACATTTGTTATGTTGGGTGAGCCGTTATTAGTTAGAAGAAAATTGTGTAGTGTAGACTAATGGTTTTGACATTGGATCGGTGATTGAACCGATTAGGTTATCGGTTCAATCTGTTTGATTAAAAAAAATATTAAAATAAAAAAAAAACCTTAATTCAGTTGGTTCGTATTGATTTTTGATTTAATTGGTTCAAAGCTAATTTTTAGATTAGTATCCTAATTGGTCTTGTTTGGTTCAAACAGCATTGGTGTAGAAGTTTAAGCTTTTAAGATTGACACGCAGTGTACAATAGAAGTTAAAATTGACCCAAATGCAATACACTACACTAGATTTATGGCACATTTACGGTGTAGGTGAAAATATTATGTTACGTAATAAAAATATTTATTAACAATTCGTATGAAAATTAATTGATACTTTTGTTATAATTGGTAATGTTAAATGTTTATTATATATAACATTTCATGTTTAAATTTCATTATAATCAAATTTTTTTGTTATGTATAAAAAGTAAAAATAACATCCTTATGAAAATATAAATTAATTTGTATATAAGAAGATAAGTTACTAATTTCACATTAAGTTGGTTCTCTTAGAAAAAAAATGGTTAAGAAAACAGAGTTTACAGTTATAGTGGAAGTTTTATTTTTATTTTCAAAATCGAGTCCTTTTATAATATTTAGAGTAATAAATAATACATGTGCTTTGTGCAAGATAGATTTAGTTAATCTTGGCTTTCAATCGAACGAGCTTCTTTGTTATTTTCATACCATGAATAGTAAAATAATTTATTTACTTCTTAACAGAATAACGATATTTCATTAGTGTCAAGCCTTGTTTTTAGGGAAATCGATGCTATTTATTTATAGAGAGAAGTACGAGAATTCTGGTTGCATAAGCCCTTGACAAATATATTATTTAAACAGAAAACACAGTTCCACTCTAAGTGAGATAGGGGGCAACATATGTTTGATCTAGTGCCACTTAGTATATTTGTTTGGTATACTTGTATTTTTTAAACAAATTGGCTTAATAGAATATTCATTAATTACATCAATACCTTTTGCATATTGTCCTCAATATTTTTGTACACAAAGCAAAAAGAAAGTAAATATTGACTCACAGGTTATCTAATGTTTAACTAATACTAAGAGGTATTACGTGGTCAGATCGTAATATGAAAAAACAAATTGTATTAGTAGAAATACCTAAACAAGTCATTAGTCTAATCTGAAATTAGAAAATCGATAGAAAGACTAATATGTCATCTATCAAGTCTAATTGGAAAGGTGTTTTGTCTTAAGCATCGACTCCTGGAAGATAGAGACATAAATGTGAATGAATGGACTAACAGTACATCGGACAGGACCCAAGTTGAATAGATCCTAGATCCATTTATGGATTTCTTCACCTGTGATATTTAGTGTGAGATACCTTAATCCTACGTGGATGATGGACTATGTATGCATGACTTGTATACTTTGATGTAAGTAAAAACCTAAGTTCAAATAGATAAGGTCGAACGTTGGTGCGTTGGGTATACGACTTTTGTAGTATATAGTATCATTTATAATAGTGGAATTCATAACCCAACTAAAGGGTAAATGATATCGTCTCAGCAGAATTACATGATAGATGAAAAGTAAATATCGCCATGAGTCGTTTGTCTTTGTGATAAATGACTTAATTACTATTTAATAGTAATTGACTTTTCATGAAGGAAGATGTGATGATTACCATGAGATAAAATAAGATCATATTGAGAAATCATATTTATCCTAAAGAGATTAAGTGTATCTTATAAGAGTAATACACTTAAAACAAGGTTATTGGACGAAAACTTATTAAGTAGCTCTCATAATCATCTCCCACAATTCGTTGTGGCAAATTAAAGTCTTTTTGGAACTTAACAATCTTGTTTTCTAGCTATTTTATATGATTCTATTATGTTTTCCATTTTTAGTAGTTTACGTTTAATTTTAGTAAAATAAGCACTATTACGCAATTTTTAGCCATGTGATGACCTAACAGGCCAATACGGGCCTAGGGAAGAACTAATAAGTCAATTGAGTGTGCATGACATTGTTTTCGGGTTAAGAACGCGAAGAATGACGGCAGTGTCGTGACATTGGCATGTGGTGTTGCCACACCATACTTCAAAGCCAAACAAGTCAGCCTTGAAAGGCAGTGTCGCAACACCACGGCGGATTGGAATTTTAAGCCAGGGATATTTTCATCCGCACAATACATATTATTCAATTTTATGGCTGCTAATTGACCTAGTTAAGATAGAACATTTTGGCTATAAATATGGGTGTTTATCCTTAGTTTAGAAGGCTTGGCCGAGTGAACCGTTTAAATTAGTTTTAGGATTTTATTTTAGTTTTACTTTTATTTCAATTTAGTCCTTTATTTTGGAAAAAAATTGTTTCATTTGTTTTAACTTGGATGCGATTTGGATTCAAGCTTTCATTTATTGAGTTTATCTTAATTTCTTTTTGGTTTTCAATTGCAATCGAGATTATCTTTGCAACTGTCAAAGGAATTTCAGTTTTTGCGCGTAAATCAATATTGAAAAAGATCAATTTTCATATTCATTTTTCCTATTTAAATATCTGCTTTGTATGTTGAATGTGAAATTAGGGAAAATGGCATCTAGATCCATGAGTGATTGATTTCCTTTGGGAGATTAACGATCAAATGTGGGAATAAATAATAGAAGAATTAGCGTTTATTTCTAAGTTAGTTGGCTTAAACCCGGAAGTAATTTCAGATAAACGAGATCGAAAGAAAAATTTACCTAGTAAATCATAATTTTTCCCGATCAAAAAAGTGAGGTTGAAAGATAAGTGAGTATTGGTCGATTAGTTAATTAATTAGAGGTTGAAAGGTAATAATTGGTTAACTAATAGCTAATTTGAAAAAAAACTCGAATTCTGAAGTTAATTAGGAACATTGATGTGAGTTAATCTTCTGCTTGTTTAATTGGATTAGTTTCGATTGTTGATTTGTGTTATTTAGTATTGCTTAATTTATGTTATTTTCATTGATTAATTTCCATTTTGTCTCTCATACTATAATATTAGTGTAACATCCCAAATTTTAGATTAATGAGAATGTAGAATTATATAAAAAATAAATAATTAGCTCAGTGGTTAGTTGTTGAATGTAAAAGCATGGTATTAAATGAGATCCCTAGTTTGAATCCATTCCTTTACAAAATAATTCAATTTTTGCAAAATCCCATTTTTTTTAGAGTCTGTCATCTATGCCCTTATTAACCTAGGTATAAATATTATTTTTTCACACTATTACTTTTTATTTTATTTCTTCTTAAAATTTCTTAGCATTATTTAGGTTTTGGATTGTAAAGTTTTTTAAATTGTGGTGTGGACTGTTTTTGTTTTGGAGTTTTCATGCATGCATGGTTTTCATATTAAATATATGTTGAAATTGGATTGAACATGTTAGTCAGTTAAATTAATAATTGGGAATTTTATTCGTTTTTTCATTGCAAATAAGATAAACAAAATGTTTTTCTTCTAAGGCAATGTCGTGCAATGTTTTCCAAAGACCACGCCAGTTCTGCTAACTTGACTTAATAAAAGGTTGATTTTAATTAAATGAACGCTTTCCCAAAGTTAAAAAGGTAACTACGGTTTTATTAAAAGAGAGTGTTTAGGAGGTTTCAACTATTGATAGAGTAGGATTGATGCTTAGGTGTTCAATGTAACTTTCACGAATCGGTCATAACGTATAGGCTAGATTTAAGAGGTTACATTTAGCGGTATCAGAGTGTAGGTTTAAAACCTCAGACTAAATTTTTGAATCTTTTCAAAACAAGTCTGCATGCATGCATACATGAAAAGAGTATTTTTGAAAAGTACTTTACAGGGAATGATGGAGTCCGAAGGTCCAATGCCAAGTCAATAGAAATAGTAATGAAACTTTTGTAAGACTATAGATACTATTGCATAAAATGTTAATAAAAGAATTGTAGATTGAGAATGCATTAAAAGATTAAACAAAGTACTAAAGACTGAAAAGAATATTTATTAAATGATCACTCGTGGTAAGAGGGACTGTAGGGGGTGACCTCTGAGGGCTCTAGTCTGGTATGTTGTTAGTATTATGGTTAGCAGCAGTTGTACAAGTATAAAAATCCTATCAGTGTACTCATCCAAGCAGATAATATTCTAAACAATATTTCAGTGATTTCAGTTTTTCTCAATTTGTGCTTTGTTTTTCATTTTAATAGAGTTACTAACAAACTAGAACATGATCAATCACCATTAAGGCAAATTGTGAAACCAAATTAACATTAGCAATGTAACTTCTTAAGCACAGTCAAACATTGTTGATCTGATAGAACATAATAATAACAACTCAGGTCATGCAAATTTTATATTATGATCCTTAAGGCAAAGCAAAGCATAATTTTTGCCTTTAGAAGTAGGAATGTCGTGGTCGTGCTTTCAGTAATACTCACTTATAGAAAAGAAAAAAAAACCCAAATATTTCATAGAACTCACCAAAAAAGGGGGAAAGAAGAAATGATTAAAAGAAAACCCAAAAGAACAAAACGGATCAAAAAGAGATTTTTTTACCAAACATGGACCCAATATAAAAAAATATTGCAGATGAGAGATGAAGTGAAACTAACTTGTAAAGTAAATAAAGAAAGAAAGTGAGCTGTTGAAGAGTGAAACCAATAAAAGGCCAGTGAGAAAGTAGAGAACAAACGGGCCCTAAGTATAAATTTACTTTCCTACTAGAAGTAAGAAAATTATTTATCGCTCTGTGTTTGATTCGTGATTGTCTAAACCCATACTCAAAGCGACTTGTGGTAGCCGAGAAAGTCATTCGGTTGAAAACCGGGAACGTTTAGGATCCATCTCGCACAAAGCATAGATACTTTTCGATAAAAAAATTATTATTATAAATATTACAAACTAACACAATTTTCAAATTTTTAATTTTTTACTATGAAAAAACTATTTTAAACCGAATTTTTTTCCAACATCGACGGATACAGTACAATACCCACTGCCATAATCTAAATACATTTTTCATGGTTGATTTTAATCACACCACTAAACAAACTAATTTCACCATCGTGACTGTTTTTACCATTAATAGAGCCATAGAAAGGAAGCTTTAGACCCCGGAACTACTATAGTTATTTTTATTATTATTATTTTATTATTTAAATTTAGCTATCTTTAAAAAGAATAAATAATCATTAATTGATTATCTAGGACTTGTTTCAAGCAGAAGTCAGTTTGTCTCTTGATTTCGCCTTTGACATTGTACAAATTTCTTAAGTTGAAATGCCTCGAAGCTTATCCCGGTCTCGGTCTCGGTCTCGGTCCCCGTCATACCGGTCTAGGCACAGCCGCCGTAGCCGAAGAGAGCACAGCCGGAGAAGCCGTTCATCCTCTCCACGTCGCCGCAGAAGCCGTTCACCATCTCATCGACGCCGCAAAAGTCGATCTCCGACTCCGAGGAGACACCGTAGGCGAACCTCCTTATCTCCTTTGCCCAAATCTCCCTCCCCACCTCCTCCCATCCCTCAAAACAAAAACAATAGGTATCTTTTTTATTTTTCTTTAATTCGAATTTTGTTTTTGTTACTTTGAACGAAAGCAAAAACAATAGAGCACAACGTGAGGTCAAATTTTAGTAAAATCTAGTATATGGCTAAATCATTGAGCATATTCATATGTAATCGTTTAGTTTTGTTGCTTTGGTTTGTAATTAGGCTTCATCAAGAAGCTGAACTAAAATTATTAGAGGAAGAGACGGCGAAGAGATTGGAGGAAGCAATCCAGAAAAATGTTGAGGAGAGGTTGAATTCGGAGGATGTTAAGTTAGATATAGAGAGACGGGTAGTGGAAGGGCGTAAGAAATTGTTCGATGATGTTGCCACTCAACTCCAAAAAGAAAAGGAATCTGCTCTTGCCGAGGCAAGGCTTAAACAGGTAAGCATCTTCACCCCTGCCTTCTTGTTCTTTTAACTCAAATGTTCTTCCATTTGTATTCGTATATTATTTGGATTTGCATTCTAGACTACAAAATTTAAGCTGATATTAGTGAAGCGTTTGGGAAGAATGACCCACATAGATATTAGATCCATGGTATGTCTTGATTTATTAAATGAGATTCATCACTTAAAAATTTCTTGGTAGAAGAGTGGTTGGTTAAGTTGGTTTTCTATTTCAAGTTATAATATATACCTATTTTACTTGAACTTGAGGGTGAGAATTGGGTACAAATATGTGTTTGAAATGAGTATATTCGATTTTCTATGTTTTTTTTATGTATTTTGGGTAGAGTGGGTGGGTCTTGGAGATCATATTCCCATATCCATGTCCGGAAATGCATTTGACATGAGTATTGGGCAATAAGTATTTCAAGAAAATTGGAGAGTCAAAGCAACTTAGTAGTGTCCTATAAACTTGGTCTTAGATCTCCTATGGCGTTTGATACTTCTTGTAATTGAAGTATTGAGATGATGATGGTGATGTTGGCAATGGGGGTTCCTTAGCTCTTGTGGTGATTAAGTCAACAAGTAGAAAATTGATGTCTCAAACTAATCTAGAATATAATGTACAAAAACTGTGATTGAGATTTTTGAACAATTTACTTAAAAATTAATTTAATAAGCAATTAAAGCAAATAAAAGAGTAGAGATAAAAGATCAAATACTATTGATTTATGGAGGTTCGATCTCGTGCCTATGTCCTCTTCTTTAGTCTCATTTGCCAAGAAGTTTCCAATTTGCTATCTTGAATTGATACTTTTAAAGGACGAAGGATATTTTCATAATTCCTATCTTTTATCTAGGTTAAGATAGCAACCTCTTCTATCTTTTCAAAGCTAAGATGTATCTTCTCTACTTTGAATGGCCTAAGTTGAAACCTCCTCTTTATAATAAAGATGTTTGTGTAAACAAGATGAATCTCTGATAGGCTAGATGTTTGTAAGGTTGAGCTCAACAAAGAGAAACTATTTATAAGGTGTTTTTATTTGGGAATGAAAAGAACGATATGAAGATATGAAATTAAGTTTAGATAGTGAACTTGAAAACTTTGTGAGGGATAATGATATTGCTTTGATCTTTCTCTCTTGGTGTTTCATACTTCTGGAAATGTGGGAGACCCTTATTTAATGCATGGAACATCGAAGTATATGAGTCAGTCATGTATTTGCTAGAGATAAAACACACCATGAACATTGTAAGTGAATTTATTTATAAAAAGCACCAGGAACATTGTAAGTGAATTTATTTTTAAACAGATTTAAGATCATTCAACCTAGGTCCAATCCAGTGTACTCCCAAGTCCAGACCATAAATCTCTATCTCTACTTAGAAATCCAACTAGCTCCGATAGTTAAGAAAATCTATCTCCCACTGATAGTATCTTAGACAAAATAATAATCTTCACATAAGTTACTTGCTCATTATAACCCCTTGTAGTACGAGCATATTTAGATTACTTACTATGAAAAGTTGTCTTCCCTCACACGAAAGACCATTGTATGTTTCTATCAGTTTAACTCGGGTAATCAGGGAACCATATTTGTTTTACATTGCTTTACATGCACAAAAATTTGAGGACAATATATTGCAGAAGAAGTGAATAATGTGTTTGTTTCCAATGATAATCAGTTTGATTGGTAACATTAACTTACAGTTTAATTAAATTATAAGACTATAGCCTAACACTTCTTTCTTCAATTTGTTAGTAGGGTGCTATTGTGCTTCTAATGCTGTTATTTATATTTGATGTTTTGATGTTGATTCCCTTTTTATTTTGAAGATTTGGATTCCAATTTTAGGAATCCAGATTGTTTTCCATGTGAAGTTCTAGGAGAAGTGGATCTGGTTACTATTGCTTGAACCAGATGTGTTACCCATGCCTAACTAACTTTCTCCATAAATTTATATTTGTCCTTGTGTCACATTTTGGTCCCTGTCTTGTTTTGATATGATGTCGACAATTTGGGCAGGAACAAGCACAGAAAGAGAGAGAAGAGCTGGATAAGATGCTTGAAGAGAACAAGCGGAGGGTGGAAGAGGCTCAGAGACGAGAAGCATTGGAGCAACAAAGGAAAGAGGAGGAAAGATACCGGGAGTTGGAGATGATTCAAAGGCAAAAGGAAGAGGCTGCACGGAGGAAAAAGCTTGAAGAGGAAGAAGAACATGCAAAGCAGATGAAGTTGGGCAAGAATAAGTCCAGGACAAAGGTTCCATTCGGAATTGGGTGATAACAAAAACATGTACCATATCACGGTATTGTATCGATCTTCAATCTTTTATGTTTCTTTGGCACTTCTGTACCAAGCCCCAATGCCCTTGTTCTCTTCTATACCTTGAGTACGATATTTGATTTACAAGAAAAGGAACTAAAACCTACTTCCTTGAAAAACTGGAAGTGAATTTCTTATGGTTGGTTGGTAAGCTATTTGCCGAGAAAATGAATTGCAAGGATTATGTTTTTCCTTTGGATTTAGGTTGTTTGCTTCACTTTCATGAGTTTTGCAGGCAATTCGCTTTTGGGAGTTCTAGTGTTAGCTTCTTAGAAAGAGTCCATAGTGAGCTATAGCTTCTGAAATATAAGTATTGTTCTCTTCTATACCTGTTTTTTTTTTTTTTTTGAATGAAGCAGGTAACATGTTAAATTATTGTATGTCTTGTAACTTTGTAATATTTTCGGTATACTAAATTTCTTACAACATTAGAAATTATTGAAATCTTACCAATTTATTCTTTTCTTTTTACAAAATTATTGAATTCCATTTAACATTGTAAAATTTTTAGAAGTTTATTTACTTTTTTCCAACTTAATTTATTGAAATTCTTACAAAATTGAATCTCTAACAACTTTATGATAGGCTTAATATATTATTTGGCACATGAGTTTGACATTTTCTCTACTGTGGTACTTGTGAAATTGGGAGGCTGCCCAATAAATTGAGCCAGCAGCAGTGTTGCCGCCTCTGAATACCTCAGCTGAAGGTTTGACAGCAACAAAACCACCATGGACTTCTGATCGAAAAAACTCTAAACTTTGCTCAGAAGACGAATCGAAAAGCTTCCTTCAATTCAAATCTTGTGAAGAGGACATAATAAAAAATCAATGCATAAGTGTCATGCTTTAGTGAATTATAACATGACACATCATTATTAAATTAAATAAAAATATTAAAAATTTGCAAATAAATATTGATAATTTTAATTAAACATTAATTGTAACTATTATAAATAAATATTAATAACTCTTGAATGTAAAATTTAAAAATTTAATGTTTTAACATTTATTTATAATTAATTATTATTTAATTATGTTAAAAATAAAGTTTACATATTCAATGATAATAATATATGAATAAAGAAAAAAAAAATATATACATACATATACCAAGAACATATTCATAACAATAGTATTAAGTATTAAAAGTATATATATAATATAGACAAAAATATATGCATAATGTAGTATTGAAAGTATTTACATGGGATAATATAAAAAAATATATGAATAATGTGATATTAAAAATATATACATAAAATATATATATATCAAATATATATAATATAGTATTAAAAATATATATAATACATACACATTAGAAATAATAATAATGTTACAAAACAATTATTAATAATACTTCATAAATATATACATATATATGTTAAAAATAAATACATATTAATATTAAGATGATGATAATATTAAAATAACCATTGATAACTTTACATATAAATATATATACATATAAGTGTAATTGTTACAGGCCATTTTGCCCGAGGCCCAATTAAACACAAAACAAGAACCCAAATAACAAGCCCAAAGTCCCTAGCCCAAATCTAACCCTAGCCTAGAAAACACAAATCAGAAAAATAAAATTTCCAAATCAGACGCCACTGTCCCTTCGTCCACCTGCCCTCTGACCGGCGCCACAACCTCCACCTGCTCCACCGCTCAACCACTCCTGCAAACACGCAAGAAATAGTGCAAAACAGTAGAAAAAAATAGATAAAAAAATACATTGTAGATCGACTATAAAGCCACGGAAAAAAACAGATCTAAAGGGGTTTTTTTTTCTTTCTTTTTTCGACGATTGTAACCAAAAAAAGAATTACTATCAACAATACAATAAAAAGATTTCTCCAAGGTGATTTCCAAGTTTTGTTTTCTGATTTCAATCTTCCATTTTTGTTTTTATCACTGTTTTTATTTTTATTTTTATTTAACGAAAATATAAAGAAAAAAGAGAAAAACTCACTGTGACGGAGTTTCAAACGCCGATCTGGCGCTTCGTCGGCCGTCGGAGACGGTGGTGGTGCGGCGGGCGCAGCGGTGGCGCGGCGGCGCTATGGCAATCCAAAGGCCGGCCATTTTTGGAGAGGAAAGGAGGGATTTCTGGATTTTTTTTAAAAAGAGGGTGGCTAAAATGAAGGATATCAAAAATTTTGGGCTTAAATACTGATATAAAACGGCACCGTTTTGATAGGGTCAGGACAGCCCCAAAACGACGTCGTTTTGGGCTCCTGACCCGAGACCCGACCCGTCTGCCTTAGGGGATCCGCGTGTTTTAACGGAAGGGCTAATTGCGCGTTTAGCCCTTCCGCTTTTTAATGCTTTTAAAATTAGGTTCTTTTAATCTTTTGAATTTTACCCGGAATTTTATTGCGTTTTCAATGTAGTCCCTTCTGAAACTACGTCGTTTTAAAGGCGAAGGACAAATTTCCTCTTTAGTCCCTCCATGTCTCGCGCGTGTTTAGAATTATCCCTCCCTTTTTATTTATTTGTGATTTGACCCGAATTTTGTTAAATTTTTAACTTAGTCCTTTTGTTATTTTGTTTATTTTCTTAATATTATATTATTATTATTATTTCCTCATTTATATATATACATACTTATATATATTTTATATTTTATAATTTTTATATATATTTTTATATACATATACGTGTATATACATACTTACATAAACTTTTATATTTAATAATTTTGAAATACACATATACATATATTTTTCATATTTTTATAAATTTATGTGCATACACACTTTTTTTTATATAACGTATATACTTATATTATATATATACATATTATTTTATAATCTATATACCTATATATGTAAATGTTTATGCTTTTATTTTTTATAATCCATATACATATCTTTTATTTATTTTCTTCATTTATTTATTTATTTGTATGTCCATTATTATTATTATTTATTATGCTTTATATTGGTTTATTATTGTATATACGTGATTGATTTTATTTATATATATATGATTTCTTATTTACTTATATTTTGTTTTCCTCGAGATTATTTTGCTTACACCATCATCATTCTATTACGCCCATTTCTATTTAGATTTCAAAAAAAGAAATTTTAAAAAATATAAGTAATATTCGGTATTTTGGATCTTCGAGAGAATCGAGCCCTAACGTATTGGGTTCCGACTTTCTTCGTTGAACTTAAATAATCGAGACTACTCTTCAAAAATGATAACAAGCTCGTTATCAAGAATTCAATACGTTGTGTCCTAACGCATTGGATGTGACATGTTGCTTTCTCGAAACGAGAATTTTTCGAAATAAATGTAATATTCAGTGTTTAATATTTTGATAAATTGTGCCCTAACGTATTGGGTTGCGATTTCTTCATTTGATTTAAACAATTGAATATTCTTTTAAACTTTATTACACGAATTTTTTTCAATATCGGGAATTAAAAAAGGATCGTGTCCTAACTTACTGGTTGTGATCCCTTTTTTAATCCAAGATAATTAAATATCTTCTAAATAAGCACTTTTCATTCGCGTATCGGGAATTCGAGACATTGTGTCCTCCTTACTGGATATGATTCTCTTTCTCGAATAACGTGAAATACCCTCCTTTTCTTGAAAATTTTCAACGTTTTAATACAAGGATCGTATTTTTTTAAAATTCTTCAAAGTTTTCAACCTTCGACATTAAGACATTAACTAATCAACTAGGTACCAATTTTGGGCGTTACGAGGGTGCTAATCCTTCCTCGTACGTAACTGACTCCCGAACCCGTCTTTTGAATTTCGTGGACCAAACTTGTTGTTTTAATAAAATCAAATCGTTTATTAAAAACAACCACTTTTCGAGGTGATCCAATCACACCTCATAAAAAAAAAGGATTGGTGGCGACTCCCGTTTCATTTTTCAAAACCCAAGTTGACCCCGTTTTCATCCAAAAAATGGCGTCAACAGCTTGGCGACTCCACTGGGGACGAAACACGAGAGTCAAGCCATGAGTTGATTACTTTTTATCTTTTTGTCAAAAATCAAAAACCTAGTTTAAATATACGATCCTTTCATTGTATTTTTATTTATCTTTATTATGATCTTCGTCATTGTGATTCATAATTGCTGTGTTTAAGTTCAGATTTATTTTTGCACATTGCATTGCATGACCGTTGGTCATACCCTTTTAAGTGGGAGTGAGAAGCTACGCCTTCGTGAGGTTTTCACCTCCGCATGGGATAGTGAATCGCTTTCGGGATACATCCGTACCTATGTCTTCGTGAGATTTTCATCTCCGCATGGCCATAGGGAAATGTATTCCCCTGAACTGAACTCAGTCCGTATGAGCCTATAATGGGTGAGGATCGAGGAATCTGCTGGTTCAGGTACCCTTACTTTAGAACCAACCCTCATATAGTAGACTTAGGAACTTAACCTAGGTAGAGCCACTCCAAACCCCTAGTATCTACCCGATTAGGTACTTTTTGTTTTCTGTGCTTGATTATGTTTTGTACTAACCCTTCTTGTTGTGTTTTGATTATGATTGCATTACATTGCATTTGCATCTTAGGAAAGAGATATGAATTCAAATCCAATTACTAAATTAGAAAGCTTGTCATGGAATACGAATTCCTTGATAAAGTGGAAAACAATACGACTTCCCAAACATATTCTGAGAAACACAAGAATGGCGATGGAAGAGTTCGTGACCTTGCTTGGTGGCCTGGGGATTCGAGACGATTGTCCAAAAGCCTTCAACAAGCTGACGAGCCTTATGAAGATGGGCAGATGATGGATCGCGACCAAGATCAAGAAAATGAGCTAGCAATGGCATTTATTGGTGAGATTACCTCAAACATGCGGATGAAGAAAAAAATCGATGTTGTTTCTTGGAATATGAGGGTGAGGTCGTACATGTATCCGTTTTATGTAAGGGAATTTGCTTTCTAGAAAAGTTTCCTAAATGTAATTGAATCAGAATCAACGTCTCTTTAGGCATTCATTTCATGCATTTGCATTACATTGCATCATATGCATTAGATTTTCACGAAGTGACCCTAATTATGTAAAATTATTTCAGCTAATCTGGAAAACCAATCAACCAAACATCCTTACGGTACTCGTCGCAAAGCCAAAGAAATGGATCAAAGATTAGAGAAACTGGAGCAAACGCAAAAAGAGATGCAAGGCCAGTTACAGGTGCAAATGAAAGAACATATGGAAAAGATCCAGAAAGACATGGCACAAAAGATGAAGGAGTCTCAGGATGAACTAATGACTAAATTGACGCAATTAATAACCAAGGGAGTGGATAAAGGGAAAAATCCTGTGGTTTGCGATGAAGAAGGAAACAATGATGAGCCACTTTTTTCTCCAGGATACACGCCTCCGCAAGCGCAAATTCAGATTGAACCACATCCACGAAGATCTTCTGTTTCGATTAGGCCTCAGCACTTTCAAGGTGACGCTTCAATACCGAAGAACCTTCAGGGCAGATCTGGTTCTAGTCCTGACGATAATCTGGTTGTCCCGGACTTCGATGAAGTAGCGGAGAAAGACAAGATGAAGGAGGAGTTACCAAAGCAGTTTGAGGAGAAATGGAAATGGATTGAAGAGAAGTTTAGAGCGATAGAAAGTATCGACGGCTATCGGGGAATAGATGCGAAAGATCTGAGTTTAGTTCCATATTTGGTGCTTCCTTACAAATTTAAGATGCCGGAATTCGAGAAATATAATGGGACCAGCTGCCCAGAAGCTCATATTACTATGTTCTGTAGGCGTATGGCCGGATACGTCAACAACGACCAACTGCTCATACACTGCTTTCAAGATAGCCTCACAGGGGCAGCGTCTAAGTGGTACAATCAATTGACGCGTATCCAGATTAGTTCTTGGAGGGATTTAGCACAAGCCTTTATGAAACAATACAGTCATGTAGCTGATATGGTCCTTGACAGAATTACCCTTCAAAATATGGAGAAAAAGCCTAATGAAAGTTTTAGGCAATACGCACAAAGGTGGAGGGAGGTCGCTATCCAAGTTCAGCCGCCACTCCTAGAGAAAGAAACGGCGATGCTCTTCATCAACACATTGAAGGCCCCGTTCATCACCCACATGTTAGGAAGTGCTTCGAAGAGTTTTTCAGACATAGTCATGAGCGGTGAAATGATTGAAAGTGCCGTGAGAAGTGGAAAGATTGATGCTGGAGAAAATAATAGGAGGTCAGACTTAAAGAAGAAGGAAAATGAGGTGAGCAATGTGAACACCTACAACAAATCGATTACACAGCCAAGAAAGGTGATTACTAGTCAGCAAGGTTCATCTAGACAAGAATCGTATGTGAAGCAAGGCACTGAGAACCTTCAATTCACGCCAATTCCGATGTCATATAAGGAGTTGTATCAAAGCTTATTCAACGCACGTATTGTCGCCCCTCTCTACACGAAACCTCCACAGCCTCCGTACCCCAAATGGCACGATGCGAATGCACAATGCGAGTATCATGCGAGAAATACGGGGCATTCCATAGAAAACTGCATTGCCTTTAAGAAACTGGTTGAAAGGCTTATCAGTATGGGCATCGTTAAATTTGATGATTCCTCCACTGCGGAAAATCCATTACCTAATCATAATTGACGAGTGGAGTGAAAGCAATGCACAAGCAACTGAAGAAGGGATCTTATTAGATGTTCGCCCTTATAAACCTGGGAGTGTTCTAAAGAAACCTTTAGAGCTTACTCAGAGTAATATTCAAAACACACTTGTTGCTTTCAGCCTAGAGCAACAAGAAGTCTTTTGTGAAAAAGGCTTATGTCTGAACGTCATTATTTTAATGGAATGCATCTCTGCGATCTTTTGAACTAATAGTTTTTTTTGATTATTCTTTTATTCTTCCATCCAAATCATTCTTTCATTCATAATCATACTGTGCAGATAATTATTCTTAAATTCATACATTCTTTATATATTATTTTGTACCTACAATAGGTCCCTGGATATCAACGACATGAATGACACTGCTACAGACTTAGAATCTCCTTTTGAGCGAGACATGTGTTTAGAGGGATCTCACGACTTTGAAAATGACACAGATCGTAGCTTATCTCCAAACTTGTTGAGGATGGTAGAACAAAAGGATAAACAGATCCTACCTCTCAGTGAATCATTAGAAATTGTGAGCTTGATGAAGACTAGAATTGACCTGCCTACAGAGACGAAAAATTCAAAGATGTCTTTGTATGATCATACCAGGGTATGCCTCGATTCTTATAATAAAACCTGCACAACAGCACGATGTCAGAAATTTACAGTGCGAACGATGCAATTCTTTGCCGGGGCAATGCCTCTCTCGTTGAGTCAGCATAGCTTTACCCATTTGAAGTTGAGTTTCCATCCTTTCAAGATGTTGTTGGATTTTATCCTGATTAAAGAGGAAGATCCAAATTTTTCTGTCGTAGTTGCGTCCCAAAAGGGCTCTATGAAAGAAATCTGGTACCAAAGAAGGTTTCTCCCATACAAGATGAAAGTGGAAGATCTTATGTGGAAGACTTTAGAATAACATTGATTCTGGTCGAAAAGCATGACCAGAACTTGCCTAATCTCATGAATTCAAAAAATCAAAAAATAAAAAAAAATCAAAGTCAAAATAGGAAAAAAAGAAAAAAGGAGAGGCCAAGGCGAAAACCCGCAAAGGGCGCTTTGACCAAAGGTGGATCTGAGTTGAAAACTCGAAAAAGGACGACTCAAATTTTGAGCACAATGGGGCATGGACATCACCATTATCGAAGACTTCTAATGGGCATTGTTTCATTTTGAGAGGCTACTTCATGAGCTAAAGTCATCGTATACCGATACAGAATTTTAGAGAAGAGAGTATTGGAGAATGCATTGAGGTTAAACAATAGCACGATAGCTGAAGTCTCAAATTAGCTCAGAAGTGGACACCACGATTCGTCACTGAAGTTCCTAGAGTTGAACATCAAAAATTGAAGGAAAATGACTGAGACTTACGAGGATTGACGTGAGAAATTACCATTTACCCTCATTGTTTGTCGAACATCGGTACTGGGGCAACACTTCTCTTTTTGGTTTACAGGATTGAGGTAGTTCTACCTATTAGAATCCCCTCATTGCTTGTTGAATGGATCCAATCGCAATGTGATCAGTTGGCCCTAGGAAAAGGGTTAAAAGCTATTCATCAGGGTCAGATGTACCATAAATAAATAATATGAGCCCATAATAAACATGCTCGTCTCAGAGAATTCCACAAAAGGGCTGGATGTTGAAAAAGATTCTTCCTTAACGAAAGGATTCTAAAGGGAAATGAATGCCAAACTAGGAAAGTCCCTATGTTGTAAAGAAGACCGTTTTTAGAAGAGCACTGATCCTGAGTGAGAATGCTAATCCTATAAACTCGGATCCAGTCTAGAAACACTTCGTTTAAAGAAGAAGGAAGGACCAAGGTGAAAACCTGCAAAAGGGCACTTTGATTCAAAAAAAAAAAAGAAGAAGAAGAAGAAGATGAAAAAAATGAAAAATGAAAAAGTAAAAATGGAGAGGCTAAGGGGAAAACCCGCAAAGGGCACCTTAGGCCAAAGGGGATTTGAGTTGAAAACCCGAAATGGGCGGCTCAAATATTGATCAGAATGGGGTATGAAGTGATCAGATTGGGGCATGTGGTGATCCTGCTATACCTGAAAGAGTAGGGCGACATCTTGGGGCATCGACAAAGTCCTATAGATCTCCTAAACACATGTCAAACTCAGGAAAGTCTTCAGAAAGTTTGTACAGAGAAGTTCAAGCTGCGATATCTGGGGCACCTAACCTTCATACTATTTATATATTGAATTTGTTGTTGTTCTTGGAATACTTCATTCTTTTTCAAGATACGTGTTCCAATCAATTCCTCTTTTATTACCCTTGATAATTCATGCATTTCGAGCTTGCTCTCAAATCAATTCTATTTCATCCATTGTTATATTCTTTTTTGCAAGTATGTTGCATTGGAATGATGATACTTTCACAATGAAAGTTTTGCATATTACTCTAGAAGTTTCTAAATAATATAGGAACCTGAAACAGGACTATCGTTTAGAACGCACCAAGTTTAAAGGGTGAAATATCTAAGAGGAAATAGTTTAAGTTAAAGGCTATCTTTTCAGATTTTGTTGTCCAAATATTGATTGAGCAAAATGACAAGATGTCGTGTTGGTGGCAAAGCTTCAATGAGCCAACAAGCGATGTTTACCAGGCAAAAGGAAAAAGTCTTCTGGGAGAAGAAAATTTTGCAATTGTGCATGAGCATTTGGTATGACACCTTGGGAATGAGGTAAATGACCAAAGAGTTTCACATTCAATATCATTGAATTGCGATAGGAGAAGATTGAGAAAAGCCATACCTTTCTACCATCGGGTTACAATGGGAGATTGATGGTACAAATTTTATGTCCCAGTGGATTAAACTTTGACGTGCACAGTGGGGGGCAATCAGATTAAGTGTTTCTTTGGATATGCTAGCCGAGCAAGAAGGCGGTGCAGCACGTCAGTGAATAAAGCCTTAATAAGCTTTTGTGTGATGATAAACTAAGCATTAAGGAATCATTTTCATGACATTTTGAATGTTATTCCTTCACATCTAGTTAGGAGTATTTGATTCATTTTGATCATGCCATCCTAATCATTAGGCATAATTAGGTTCATTATACAGGTCATGTTCCCTAGAGAACAGATCAGTGAAGACAGCAGATCTTGCCTTCCTGCGTTAACAGCGAAGCAGATCGAAAACAAGCCTTGCCTTCATTGGTTGCAGTGGAGCTGGTTAAAGAAGTAGATCTTGTCTTCCTGTGTTAACAGCGAAGCAGATCGAAAACAAGCATTGCCTTCATTGGTTACAGTGGAGCTGGTTAAAGAAGCAGATCTTGCCTTCCTGCGTTAACAGCGAAGCAGATCGAAAACAAGCCTTGCCTTCATTGGTTGCAGTGGAGCTGGTTAAAGAAGTAGATCTTGTCTTCCTGCGTTAACAGCGAAGCAGATCGAAAACAAGCATTGCCTTCATTGGTTACAGTGGAGCTGGTTAAAGAAGCAGATCTTGCCTTCCTACGTTAACAGCGAAGCAGATCGAAAACAAGCCTTGCCTTCATTGGTTGCAGTGGAGCTGGTTAAAGAAGTAGATCTTGCCTTCCTGCGTTAACAGCGAAGCAGATCGAAAACAAGCTTTGCCTTCATTGGTTACAGTGGAGCTGGTTGAAGATAGCAGATCTTGCCTTCCTGCATTAACAGCGAAGTAGATCGAAAAACAAAGCCTTGCCTCCATCGGTTGCAGTGGAGCTGGTTGAAGATAGCAGATCTTGCCTTCCTACGTTAACAGCGAAGCAGATCGAAAACAAAGCCTTGCCTCTCTCGAGTGTAGAAGAGTTGGTTGAAGACAACTGATTTTATCTTCCTGCGTTGACAGTGAAGCAGGTCGAAGACAAACCTTACCTCTCTCGGTTGTAGTGGAGCTGGTTGAAGAATTGCAGATCTGATCTCCCTGAGATTACAGAAGAGCAGATCAAAGATAGTAATCCTATCTCCCTGAGATTACAGTGAAGCGGATTAAAACAAAGGATCTTATCTCTCTGAAATTATAGTAGAGTAGATCGCATCAGGATTTACCTCCCTGTGGTTACAGTGGAGTACATTGAAGCCGATAATTCTATCTCCCTGGTTGGCAGTGGAATAGATTGAAGATCGAAGATGACAGATTTTACCTCTTTGTGGTTACAGTGGAGTACATTGAAGCCAGTAATTCTATCTCCCCGACATTGCGGAGTGGGTCGAAGCGCCAATACCTATACCTCTGAAGTTGCAGTAGAGCAGATCGCATCAAGTCTTATCTCCCTGACGTAGCAGTGGAGCAGACTAAAACCACAAATATCGTCCTCTTAAAGTTGTTGCGAAGAAGATTGAAGCTGCAAGTCAGAACACTCTGAAGTGCAGTGGAGTGGATCGAAGCGACAAGACATAGTGGACTAGAAGGAGGCTATTTGAAGAAAAGAAGCACTAGAAGAAGTCAAGATTCGGCAAGACCGGGCAAAATTGGCCTTTCTTGGTCTTTGCTCTGTTCTCGTTACACGACAACGAGCAAAGAGGGGCAGCTGTTACAGGCCATTTTGCCCGAGGCCCAATTAAACACAAAACAAGAACCCAAATAACAAGCCCAAAGTCCCTAGCCCAAATCTAACCCTAGCCTAGAAAACACAAATCATAAAAATAAAATTTCCAAATCAGACGCCACTGTCCCTTCGTCCACCTGCCCTCTGACCGGCGCCACAACCTCCACCTGCTCCACCGCTCAACCACTCCTGCAAACACGCAAGAAATAGTGCAAAACAGTAGAAAAAAATAGATAAAAAAATACATTGTAGATCGACTATAAAGCCACGGAAAAAAACAGATCTAAAGGGGTTTTTTTTTCTTTCTTTTTTCGACGATTGTAACCAAAAAAAGAATTACTATCAACAATACAATAAAAAGATTTCTCCAAGGTGATTTCCAAGTTTTGTTTTCTGATTTCAATCTTCCATTTTTGTTTTTATCACTGTTTTTATTTTTATTTTTATTTAACGAAAATATAAAGAAAAAAGAGAAAAACTCACTGTGACGGAGTTTCAAACGCCGATCTGGCGCTTCGTCGGCCGTCGGAGACGGTGGTGGTGCGGCGGGCGCAGCGGTAGCACGGCGGCGCTATGTCAATCCAAAGGCCGGCCATTTTTGGAGAGGAAAGGAGGGATTTCTGGATTTTTTTTAAAAAGAGGGTGGCTAAAATGAAGGATATCAAAAATTTTGGGCTTAAATACTGATATAAAACGGCACCGTTTTGATAGGGTCAGGACAGCCCCAAAACGACGTCGTTTTGGGCTCCTGACCCGAGACCCGACCCGTCTGCCTTAGGGGATCCGCGTGTTTTAACGGAAGGGCTAATTGCGCGTTTAGCCCTTCCGCTTTTTAATGCTTTTAAAATTAGGTTCTTTTAATCTTTTGAATTTTACCCGGAATTTTATTGCGTTTTCAATGTAGTCCCTTCTGAAACTACGTCGTTTTAAAGGCGAAGGACAAATTTCCTCTTTAGTCCCTCCATGTCTCGCGCGTGTTTAGAATTATCCCTCCCTTTTTATTTATTTGTGATTTGACCCGAATTTTGTTAAATTTTTAACTTAGTCCTTTTGTTATTTTGTTTATTTTCTTAATATTATATTATTATTATTATTTCCTCATTTATATATATACATACTTATATATATTTTATATTTTATAATTTTTATATATATTTTTATATACATATACGTGTATATACATACTTACATAAACTTTTATATTTAATAATTTTGAAATACACATATACATATATTTTCATATTTTTATAAATTTATGTGCATACACACTTTTTTTTATATAACGTATATACTTATATTATATATACATATTATTTTATAATCTATATACCTATATATGTAAATGTTTATGCTTTTATTTTTTATAATCCATATACATATCTTTTATTTATTTTCTTCATTTATTTATTTATTTGTATGTCCATTATTATTATTATTTATTATGCTTTATATTGGTTTATTATTGTATATACGTGATTGATTTTATTTATATATATATGATTTCTTATTTACTTATATTTTGTTTTCCTCGAGATTATTTTGCTTACACCATCATCATTCCATTACGCCCATTTCTATTTAGATTTCAAAAAAAGAAATTTTAAAAATATAAGTAATATTCGGTATTTTGGATCTTCGAGAGAATCGAGCCCTAACGTATTGGGTTCCGACTTTCTTCGTTGAACTTAAATAATCGAGACTACTCTTCAAAAATGATAACAAGCTCGTTATCAAGAATTCAATACGTTGTGTCCTAACGCATTGGATGTGACATGTTGCTTTCTCGAAACGAGAATTTTTCGAAATAAATGTAATATTCAGTGTTTAATATTTTGATAAATTGTGCCCTAACGTATTGGGTTGCGATTTCTTCATTTGATTTAAACAATTGAATATTCTTTTAAACTTTATTACACGAATTTTTTTTCAATATCGGGAATTAAAAAAGGATCGTGTCCTAACTTACTGGTTGTGATCCCTTTTTTAATCCAAGATAATTAAATATCTTCTAAATAAGCACTTTTCATTCGCGTATCGGGAATTCGAGACATTGTGTCCTCCTTACTGGATATGATTCTCTTTCTCGAATAACGTGAAATACCCTCCTTTTCTTGAAAATTTTCAACGTTTTAATACAAGGATCGTATTTTTTTAAAATTCTTCAAAGTTTTCAACCTTCGACATTAAGACATTAACTAATCAACTAGGTACCAATTTTGGGCGTTACGAGGGTGCTAATCCTTCCTCGTACGTAACTGACTCCCGAACCCGTCTTTTGAATTTCGTGGACCAAACTTGTTGTTTTAATAAAATCAAATCGTTTATTAAAAACAACCACTTTTCGAGGTGATCCAATCACACCTCATAAAAAAAAAGGATTGGTGGCGACTCCCGTTTCATTTTTCAAAACCCAAGTTGACCCCGTTTTCATCCAAAAAATGGCGTCAACAGTAATAATAGTAATTATAATACTAATACTAATACTAATAATAAATATAATAATAGTAGTAAAAATAAATACAATAATAATCATAAAATTAATATAAATAATGTGTACATGAAAAATAATAATGATATGATAATAATAATAATAAAACGAAAAAAGATGATACGATATAATAATAACGTAAGGAAAATAAAATAATAATATTTATAATAAAAGAAAATAAAAGAGTGTATTTAAAAGTATATATAATATTATTGGAACTAATATTAAAAATTAAAATAGCAAAGATAATATAAAAATCGACTTAAATTAAAAAAAAGGACTAAATTCGAATTAAAAACGAAGTTTTGGGGCAAATTTGTAATAAAAAAAGAATAAAAGGGCTTATTTAAACGCAGGTGAAACAACGGAGGGCCTAAAGTGCAATAACCCTCCTTCCTAAAACGCACAGCATCAGCTAGGATTAAATTAAAAATCGCGACAAATTTTGAGGCCAAATTTAAAATAAAAAATGACTTGATTACAAAGTAATAAAAAAGCGGAGGGGCTAAATGCGTAAATATCCCCTCCAATGAAAATACGCGGATCCTAAGTTGGAGCGGGTCGGGTTGCCGGTTGGCCATGGGTTAAGGGCCAAAACGTTGTCGTTTTGGCATTAGTGACTTAAGCCCAAAACGACGTCGTTTGTATGAGTCAAATTTCCCCAAAAAAAAACTCATTTTCCCATTTCATAAAAAAAACCTAACCCCTTCTCTCAAACTCTCTCACCCTCTCCCCACTCAGGCCAGGAATCCGGCCAAGGTCCGACCAGCCACCACCATGGGCTCCGCCGTCGGCGCCGCCATCGACCACCACGCACGGTGGTCGGAAATTTAAAAAAAGGTATTTTTTTGTATTTTTTTATATGCTTTTAAGATATATGTATATGTAAAGAAAAGGAGAAAGAAAGAAAAAAAAGGGAAGATTTGAAAAGAAAGAAAAAAGGAAATGAAAATCACCTCTTTTCGGTTTTGATTTTTTTTTTGTTTCTTTCTCTTTTTGATGTTCAATCTCGATTATGTGTTTGAGAAATATGTTGTTTTCATTGATTAAAAAAAAACCTTCTTTACATTCAGTTCTTCCCTTGGCTTATAAAGCCATTTACAAAATTTATTATAAATATTTTGCTGTCTTTTCTTCTTTTTGACTTTTGCAGGTGCAAGTGGAGCAAGTGGAGGTGCTGCAGGGCGGTGGAGTAGGTGGCGGTGTAGAGGCGTCAGAGGGCAGGTGGCCATAGGTGGCTAGGGTTTTGTCTTTTTTTGAAAATAGGTTTAGGCTGTATTGGGCTAGGGTTTTTATTATTTGGGCTTAGTTTGGGCTTGTTTTGTAATTGGTTTTTATTTTATTGGGCCTGGACAAATTAAGGATCTTACAATGAGGAATAATTTTCAGAGGTAGAACCTATTTTCCACCCTGCCAAAGCCTTGCTACGACAACTTACGGAGGTAAAGATTGGCCATACGCGACGGGATGGAAACAAAGCAACCCATGAATTAGCAAAGCATAACCTCTGCCATTTACGAAGCCATCTTGACCAGGGGCAAAGTCAAAAAAAGAAAAAATTGTGGGGGAGAGAGATTAAATTGTATACTTTTATGAAAATTAAAATACCATTTCACTATTGTCATATAGTTTTTATAATTTTTTAAATGATTAAATTAAGATTATATAACTTTTTGGGTTCAAACTATGATTTTAACATTTATTAACTTAAAACTTCATAAATTTTCAAAGACTAAAAATATAATTTTTCGTTTTAGGGAGTTAAGGCACCTGCCCCCCTCTCCCTTCGCCCAGAAATTGTCAATGTTTGAAGATATTTGATTTTTTTTTTAAATTCATGAATTTGAAGACTTACATAGTGAACCCCCATATCCATGCACAGCCACAATTATTATATTTTCAGTACATAAAAGAAAACTCTAAAAGGGAAAAAGTAGCCTCACAAACAGAGTTAGGCGGAAAGAATATAGTTTGGGATACCAGTTGAAAAACAAGAAAAAATCTGTTGATAAGTTAAATTAAAAAGGGGTTGAAAAGTCAAAAATGGTGGGAGGTGCAATTGGCACCGAAAGAAAAAAAATAATTGGCAAGTTGTTTAAAGTTGAAAGGGATAATTGCAATTTTGGTCCCTAATTTTTTAAGCCATTTGCAAGTTAGTCCCTGAACTTCAACTATAAATAGGCCTAACCATTTCTCATTTCAACCATCCCAACCAATCTTTCTCTCTTAGTTTTCTCTCTTCTCCCATTTGAGAATTCTTAAGGAATTCTATTTGTTTGTAATACTTTGGAGATAGTAAAGTTATCATCTGGTGTTAGTGCCCGAGGACGTAGGTATAATTTACCGAACCTCGTTAAATCTCTTGTGTTCTTTCTTGTCCTATTTTTCTTTCAATATTTGAGGGTATAATAGTAGTATTTAATTGTGCTATTAAATTACTATAGAAGGGATATTCTGTCTAAGGAAAGACTTGGTATTTAAGAGATCCATGTGATCCACCTCTCTTCCCTGGGAATTGAACTTTGTGTGATTTTTTAGTACAATAATTTACACGCTTCCGACCCTATTGGAACAACAAGTGGTATCAGAGCCGAAGGTTAATCGTAGTATGCTCTGTGGTTGCAGTCTGAACTGATCTTCCACATCAGAAAAGATTTCCTTAGGTATATTGAAAGATTATGGAGAAAACGGTCGGTGTAGGAGCTTCAACATCGTCCATGTGGACAAGACCGACAATTGCAAATGCAAGATTGGCCGTGGAGATCTTTGATGGCACGGGCCATTTTGGTATGTGGCAAAGTGAGGTTCTAGATGCCCTTTTTCAGCAGGGTCTAGACATTGCCATTGATGAAGAGAAACCAGATGATGTACAGGAGAAAGATTGGAAGGCGATCAATCGGTTGGCATGTGGCACAATTCGATCATGCCTTTCTCGAGAGCAGAGGTATGCTTTTTCAAAGGAGACTTCTGCAAATAAGTTGTGGGTGGCACTTGAAGAAAAATTTTTGAAGAAAAACAGTCAAAATAAGCTCCACTTGAAGAAAAGACTGTTTCGCTTCACATACGTCTCAAGTACCACAATGAATGATCACATCACCAAATTTAATCAGTTAGTCACTGATTTGCTGAATATGGATGAGACATTCAAAGATGAAGATTTGGCTTTGATGCTATTGGGGTCACTTCCTGAGGAGTTTGAGTTCCTAGAAACTACTTTACTTCATGGCAGGAGTGAGATATCTCTGAGCGAAGTCTGTGCGGCCTTATACAGTTATGAACAGAGAAAGAAGGACAAATAGAAAAACTCAATCAAAGATACAGAAGCTTTAGTAGTCCGAGGTCGTTCATACACTCAGAAGAAAACTCAAAAGGGGAGATCAAAGTCAAAGTCCAGACTCGGGAAAGATGAATGTGCTTTTTGTCATGAGAAAGGCCACTGGAAGAAAAATTGTCCAAAGCTGAAGAATAAGGGAAAAGCTGCTGTAGATGCTTGTGTTGCTAAGCATGATACTAGTGACTCTGAACTATCACTGGTTGCATCATCATCGTCGTTCCATTCAGAAGAGTGGATATTGGATTCGGGTTGTACCTATCATATGTCCCCTAACCGGGAGTGGTTCTCTGATTTAGTAGAACTAAATGGAGGAGTTGTTTATATGGGCAATGACAATGCCTGTAAAACTGTTGGGATAGGTTCAATCCAATTAAAGAATAAAGATGGATCAACTAGAGTTCTGACTGATGTTCGGTACGTGCCCAGTTTGAAGAAAAATCTCATCTCATTGGGAGCCTTGGAATCCAATGGTTCAGTTGTTACTATGAGAGATGGGGTTTTGAAAGTGACATCTGGCGTACTTGTGATATTGAAGGGCATCAGGAAAAATAACTTGTATTACTACCAAGGTAGTACAGTTATTGGAGCAGTCGCTGCAGCTTCCGGTAACAAAGACTTGGACTCAATGCAGTTGTGGCATATGAAGTTGGGACATGCCAGCAAAAAATCCTTGCAAATTCTGGCAAAGCAAGGATTGTTGAAAGGTGCAAAGGCTTGCAAATTAAAATTTTGTGAGCACTGTGTTCTGGGAAAGCAAAAGAGAGTGAAATTCGGCACTGCTATCCATAATACAAAAGGTATTTTGGAATATATTCACTCAGATGTGTGAGGGCCTTCCAAAACACCTTCGTTGGGAGGAAAACACTACTTTGTTACTTTTGTTGATGACTTTTCCAGAAGAGTTTGGGTGTATACCATGAAAACTAAAGATGAAGTGCTTGGAGTTTTTCTTAAATGGAAAACTATGATCGAAAACCAGACTGGCAAGAAAATCAAGCGGCTTAGGACGGACAATGGAGGGGAATATAAAAGTGATCCGTTCTTCGATGTGTGCCAAGAGTATGGTATTGTTCGACACTTCACAGTTAGGGATACACCACAACAGAATGGAGTGGCAGAGCGTATGAATCGAACATTGCTGGAGAAAGTTCGATGTTTGTTGTCCAATGCTGGGTTGGGCAAGCAATTTTGGGCTGAGGCTGTGACATACGTTGGCCATCTTGTTAATCGTTTGCCATCATCTGCATTAGAAAGAAAAACTCCTATGGAGGTATGGTCTGGAAAACCGGCTACAGATTATGATTCCTTACATGTGTTTGGATCCACTGCATATTACCATGTGAAGGAGTCAAAGTTAGATCCGAGGGCAAAGAAAGCTCTCTTTATGGGAATCACTTCTGGAGTGAAGGGATTTCGTCTTTGGTGTTTAAGCACAAAGAAAATAATCTGTAGCAGAGATGTTACCTTTGATGAATCTGCCACATTGAAAAAGGTAGCAGATAAAGATATTCAAACGAGCAATACTCTACAGCAGGTGGAGTGTACTCCAAAACAGGTGGAGTTTGAGCAGATGAGGATTTGCCCAGTTAATAAGTCTAATTCTCCAGCCACAATGGAGGAATTAGAGGTTGAAGAGGTTCTGACCCAAGAACCACTAAGTACACCAGAACCAGTTGCAGTTGCAAGGCCACGGAGAGAAATTCGTAAACCTGCTCGATTTACTGATATGGTGGCCTACGCCCTTCCCGTTGTTGATGATATTCCTATCACTTATCAAGAAGCAATGCAAAGCTTAGAAAGTGATAAATGGAAAAGCGCCATGGATGAAGAAATGCAGTCTCTCCGGAAGAACAATACTTGGGAGTTGGCGCAATTACCAAAAGGTAAAAGGGCAATCAGATGCAAGTGGGTATTCGCAAAGAAAGATGGATCTCCTAGCAAGAAGGATATTCGCGACAAGGCAAGATTGGTAGCTAAAGGCTACGCTCAGAAGGAGGGAATTGACTACAATGATGTATTTTCCCCTGTTGTGAAGCATTCTTCCATTAGAATTTTGTTGGCCTTGGTAGCACAGTTGAATTTGGAGCTAGCTCAACTTGATGTTAAGACGGCTTTCTTGCATGGTGAGTTAGAAGAGGAGATCTATATGACTCAGCCCGAAGGATACACAGATGCTGGTGGTAGAAATTGGGTTTGTAAGCTGAACAAATCGCTATATGGATTGAAGCAATCCCCGAGGCAGTGGTACAAGCGATTTGATAGCTTTATGAGAAGGCAGAAGTACACAAGAAGCAAATATGACAATTGTGTATATTTGCAGAAGCTGCATGACGGATCTTTCATTTATCTACTCTTGTATGTTGATGATATGTTAATCGCTTCAAAGAGCCAAAATGAGATAGATAAGCTGAAGGCTCAGTTGAATTAAGAGTTCGAGATGAAAGATCTAGGTGAGGCCAAGAAGATTCTCGGCATGGAGATAAGTAGAGATAGACAGAGAGGCAAGCTTTGTTTGAATCAGAAGCAATATCTGAAAAAGGTATTACAATGTTTTGGTGTAAATGAAAACACAAAACATGTAAGTACCCCACTTGCTTCTCATTTGAAACTTAGTGCTCAATTATCTCCGAAAACTGAAGAAGAAAGAGAATATATGGCGAAAGTCCCATATGCTAATGCAGTTGGGAGTTTGATGTATGCGATGGTGTGTACGAGGCCTGACATTTCACAAGCTGTTGGAGTTGTGAGCAGGTATATGCATGATCCTGGAAAAGGACATTGGCAAGCTGTGGAATGGATTCTACGGTATCTTCGAAAAACCGTAGATGTTGGTTTAATTTTTGAACAGGATGAAGCACTTGGTCAGTTTGTAGTTGGATATGTTGATTCTGACTTTGCTGGTGATTTAGATAAACGTCGTTCAACTACGGGGTATCTGTTTACTCTTGCGAAAGCGCCAGTGAGTTGGAAGTCTACCTTACAGTCTACAGTAGCTGTGTCTACTACAGAGGCAGAATATATGGCAGTTACAGAAGCTGTTAAGGAGGCTATTTGGCTTAATGGATTATTGAAAGATTTGGGAGTTGTTCAAAGTCACATTAGTCTATATTGTGACAGTCAAAGCGCTATTCATTTAGCGAAAAATCAAGTCTATCATTCAAGAACCAAGCATATCGACGTAAGATATCACTTTGTGCGGGAAGTCTTTGAAAAAGGAAAAATTCTACTTGAGAAGATTCCGACAACAGATAATCCCGCAGATATGATGACCAAGGTGGTAACAACAATCAAGTTTAATCATTGTTTGAACTTGATTAACATCCTGAGAATTTGAGCACCTTTAGGTGTATGACGCTCGAGAGCGCATTTGGAGGCACTACAAAAGATAGCTTTATCGAATTTGGGGAGTTGAAGGAAGTGTGTGAAGATGTGATTATCTTAATCAAATCTTCAAGGTGGAGATTGTTGATAAGTTAAATTAAAAAGGGGTTGAAAAGTTAAAAATGGTGGGAGGTGCAATTGGCACCGAAAGAAAAAAATAATTGGCAAGTTGTTTAAAGTTGAAAGGGATAATTGCAATTTTGGTCCCTAATTTTTTAGGCCATTTGCAAGTTAGTCCCTGAACTTCAACTATAAATAGGCCTAACCATTTCTCATTTCAACCATCCCAACCAATCTTTCTCTCTTAGTTTTCTCTCTTCTCCCATTTGAGAATTCTTAAGGAATTCTATTTGTTTGTAATACTTTGGAGATAGTAAAGTTATCATCTGGTGTTAGTGCCCGAGGACGTAGGTATAATTTACCGAACCTCGTTAAATCTCTTGTGTTCTTTCTTGTCCTATTTTTCTTTCAATATTTGAGGGTATAATAGTAGTATTTAATTGTGCTATTAAATTACTATAGAAGGGATATTCTGTCTAAGGAAAGACTTGGTATTTAAGAGATCCATGTGATCCACATCTCTTCCCTGGGAATTGAACTTTGTGTGATTTTTTAGTACAATAATTTACACGCTTCCGACCCCATTGGAACAACAAAATCATGCGAGTTGGAGTCGGAGATGGCAAAGTGCGGCACCACCACCGACCAAATCCAATTGCCATCTCTATTAAATCAGTCGGTCAATTCTTCAATTCTCTCGAATTGGTTCCTTCCATTAGGCCTTTACTGTTTAAACCCATACAATCTCTTTAATAAATGTCTTTGGCTTCATATTTGATCGCGACTAAAGATATTAGGAGAACATTAGTGTTGCATATTTAATACAATCAGATTTTAAATGTTGGAATGGTCGACTCTTTCAAGAGAAATTTTTGATGTATCGTTTGTTGGATAGTTGAATTGGCTCTAATAATTGAAGGTATTGTCTTTGTATAGAAATTTTGTCCCTAACTTTTGTGAAAGCCATATACAATTCATGAAAGAGACATCTCGATTACTAGTACTTGCAAAACTCAAAAAAAATATTAATATAAAGCATGTAAATAATAATAAAATTATCTAAATATCAACTATAAACTTCAAATTGGACTCCCTCGCAATCAAAAGAAAAAAAAAGTTGATAGTATCACGTATCTCTTGTTAGATTTAGGGTGAGTTTGATAGGTGGTGGGGTACGGTGTAATACGTTTAATTTACTTTTTGCCTCACGTTAAATATCGTTAAAATATCTAATCTCATCGCTATCGATATTTATACACTAACTACAGATAAATATACCGTACATCTAAACTTACAATGTGGAACATCAATTTTAAAAGCTTAATTGCAACTGATTCATTTTCAGAATTTATATACTGAATGCATTTATAGTTGATCGCAACTTGATTTGTTAAAATTTAATTATTTGTATTTATTATATTTTTATTTGAATTATTTTGAATATTGGAAAATTAATTAATTATTATAACAAATATATCTTAAAAAGAAAATATTTATTACATTGTTAGCTAAGTTTTTAGACTTTACAAACAAGATAAAGAGGTTGACAAGTCTCCTATATAAGTATAGTAAATATTTAAAAAAAACAAATCTTTTAAAAGAAAGACACGTGTCAAATTTTAAAGTTGTTATTGTAATAAAAAAAATACACTGCCAATGTATCAAATGCTAACTCATCTAAAAATATATCTTTGAGAATACATTTTCATAGGAGTACCTTGACACCTAGGATTGAGCAAGTAAATTTTAAAAATTGACCTAAATCGAAGTATTTGGACGGTTTATGGAATGCAAGTTTAAAAATCATAATTACTTGAAATCGAACTAAGTCTATTTTTATTTAATATATAATTTTTTAAATTTTTATTATAAAAATAAATATTTTATATCTAAAATAGTGAAAATAATTTAAAAAAATTTTGAAAATTTTTGTTTTTAAGAAATATTTATGAAAAAATCTTTGAATTTTTGTCAAATAATTATTCAAAAGTCATAAAACAAAGTTCATTTCGCTAAAATAAGCTTAAAAATTCAAAATCAAAATTAATATAGAAAAATTGAGAATCGAACCAAGTCGAATTGAATTAGGTTGGACGGTTAAAATAGTCCAAAACACCCGACCAAATCAAACCAATATTAACCCTATCAAAACCATGAACGCCAAGTTTAGAATAGGTTCTAATTAGCATAGAATTCGTGCCCCATCTATTAAGAGAAAGGTAATGTGATCATTTTACGCAACTTATGGGTATTGATTTCAAGCTAGTAAACTTTAACTAGGATATTTATTTGCTTGTTTGCCCAGCCAACTCATTTAATACAAGGAATTTGACACATGAGAAACGTGACATCCATCCTAAAGTGGGAACCACATGACATTCCATCCTAAAAGTTCCATCCTAATTTCATGGTATCAATTTAACCCATTAATCAACATTTATCATGTCAAGCACTAAAGTGGGAACCTTGAAATAGGAATGAAGGGGTTGTTTATAAATCTTATAGTTTTAAAAAAGTTGAGAAAAATCATACAACAAATTAAAACATCAGCTTAAAAATTGTATATTTTTTCAACATAATTCGTTAGATTTTTTTTTAAAGTACAAATCATATCATTATAATACAACAACAATAATTAATTAACTCAAGCATGGTGAGAAAGTAGTTCAGTGATCATGCTATAGCATTATTCCTCGAGGATAATCCCTCGAATAAACTACTCAGTATGGCACTCATCTTGGAGTTTTGACTGTTCCTTATCGATCCATTTCATGTTCCAACTTATTAGAACAACAACAGCTATATTTTGTCAAAACTCAAAGGTGGCATTTATGAGTCTTAATTAAACCTGCATCCAAAGGCATAGAGTTCAGTAGCCTACATCTTTTGTCGCATGGGAAAAGAGGGACATTAGATTGATTAGCCCAATTGGGTGAATAGGAATGTTGTGCTTAATAGGATGAGTAAAACTCGATTCGATTAAAAATTTTGAATTTCCAATTAATGGAATCTATTTATTCAAATTGTTCAAGTCAACTCGAATAAGTAATTCGAGTTTCGAGTTCGATTTGTGTTGAATTTTACAATTCAAATCATTCGAATAACAGATTGGTGTAAATACTTTTTTGTTCTTGTCTTAAAAACGAGCAAATTGATCTCTCTCAACAAAAGTTACAAAATAATTCAAAATAATTTTTAAAATTTCAAAATATTTATAAAAACTCCAAAATTTATCATTTTTAAAAAAATATGAAAATTTCAAAAAATATATATAAATGTTATAAAATAAAAAGACAAAAAATAAAGAAAAGAAAATAGGAGAGCGAACGTATTTTATTGATCAATGGGGATATTTACAATGTTTCTCCAAAGTCTATATTTATATACATAAGAAGTATAAATAAAACAGAACTCTACTTTTAATTACTAATAGAATTTAAAGTATATCAAAACTTATTTAGATCTTAATAGACTTATAGATAATGTGTCTAGTTAAAACCTTACTAAGATAAAAACCTTGTAGGGAAAAAATTTCCTAGTGAGTACACATATCTTTAATATGCATAATATGCTGCACCATTAACAACCTTACTAGGAAAACCAAATGGGACTGTCGAAACCATTTCTTTTGAAAAACGGGTCGACTTTATATTTTGAAAAGAAAACGAAAATTGGTAGTCGCCACCAATCCTTTTTGATGAGGTGTGATCGGGTCACCTCAAATTAATCATTTTAATAAAAGTTAAGATTTACTAAAACGATAATTTTTGGTCTACGAAAATAAAAAAATGAATTCGGGAGTCGGTTACGCACGAGGAAGGATTAGCATCCTCGATACACCCAAAAATTAGTACTTAGTTGATTAATTAGTGTCTTAGTGTCGAAAGTTAAAAAAACTTGAAAGACTTCAAAATACGATCCCTCTTTTTGTAGAAAACTCGAATATTAAAAACCTTCTCGTCTCTAAGTTATAAAACGTCACATCCAATAAGTGAGGACACGACATCTCGAACTTTTGAGAGTGAGCTTGCCTTTTATTTAAAAATTGTGTATTTTAACCCTTTTTGAAAGAATATTCGATTATTTAGGGTAAACGAGGAAAATCAAAACCCAGTAAGTTAGGGCATGATCTCTCGAACTTCTAAATACCGAACATTGCCTTTATTTACAAAAAATCTTATTTCGAGCTAACAAGATGTCATATCCAGTGAGTTACGGCACAACACCTCGTGTTTCCGAGAATAAGCACTTTTATTCAAAAATTAGTATTACGATTTAAAAGAATATTCCGTAATTTAGGTTAAATGAGAAAAATCAAAACCCAGTAAGTTAGGGCACAATTTTCTCAAATTTCTAAATACGGAACATTGCCTTTATAAAAGAATTAATTTCTGGTTAGGTAAAACACAAGTTCGTAATAAAACTAAATAATAAAGAATGCATAAACGAATACAATTTTCGATATTAACAGGCATAGCAGAGTGAACATTGACGTGAACGTGAGTGATAATGATGATAAGAGCAAAAATAAAATAAATGAGTAAAACGACTAAACTAAAATAAAAGGGAAACAATAAATAAGCTAAGAAACATTTGAAATTAAAAGCAAATAAATAAACATCATGTAAAACTATTTTATAAAAAAGATAATGATAGTAATGATAATAATAATATTAACAGTAATAATACACGTAATAAATATTATCGTAACCATTTTTTTGAAAAACGGGAATCGACTTGGATTTTGAAAATGAAAACGAAAAACTGGAGTCGCCACCAATCTTTTTTTGATGAGATGTGATCGGGTCACCTCATAAAAGTGGTTGTTTTTAATAAATGGTTTGATTTATTTAAACAACTATTTTGGTCCACGCAAATCAAGAAAACAGGTTCGGGAGTCAGTTACGCACGAGGAAGGATTAGCACCCTCGATACGCCCAAAATTGGTACCTAGTTGATTAATTAGTGTCTTAGTGTTGAAGATTTGAAAACTTGAAAGAATTTAAAATACGATCCCTCTTTGAATTAATGCTAAAAATGATCGAATAAGTTAAAACGGAGGTTAAGGACTCCCTCATCTCGAAGTAATAAAACGTCACGTCCAGTGAGTTAGGACACGACATGTCGAACTTTGAGAATGAGCTTGCATATATTTGAAATTCACGTATTTTGACCTCTTTTTAAAAGGGTATTTGACTATTTAGTATAAACGAGGAAAATCGAAACCCAGTAAGTTAGGGCACGATATCTCGAATTTCCAAATGCCGAATATTGCCTTTGTTAACAAAAATCTTATCCCGAGGTAACAAAATGTCATACCCGGTGAGTTAGGGCACAACACATCGTATCTCCGAGAGTAAGTATTTATTTCAAACTTGTATTGTGATTTAAAAGAATATTCCGTTATTTAGGTTAGATGAGAAAAATCGAAACCCAGTAAGTTAGGGCACGATTGTTTCGAATTACCAAATACGGAATTTTACTTTTTATGAAAGAATTATTTTGGGTTGGGTAAAAGTTAGTATAACATAAGTTGTAATAAACGGGATAATAAAGAATGCATAAGCAAATACAAATTTTGGTATTGATAGGCATAACAGAATAAACATAAACACGGATGTGAATGATAATAATGATAAGAGCAAAAATAAATGAATAAGACGAATAAAAAGAAAATAACGAATAAGCTAGGAAATATTCGAAATTAAAAAGAACTAGTAATAAATAAACAATCATTATGTAAAACTAAAGAATAATAGTATAGTAATGATAATAATAATATTAAATGTAATAATATAAGTAATAATTTTGGAATGATGTATGAAAGTGTATATATGTATGTGTATATATAAATAAGTAAATAACATATAATGTGAGTGAAGAATAAAAAATAAAATAAGTGTATTTAAAGAGTAATGGGTAAAAATAAAATAATAATAATATAATAGTAATAATAATGATAATAATAAAGTAATAAATCATAATGATAATAATGATGATAATATAAGTAATAATATAAGTAAATACAGAGAGAATATGTATAATAACATAATAATACCTATATAAAATTAATTAACCTAATAACAAGATGATAATACTAGTAATAGTAATAAGGTGGAAAAAATAATAATAATAATATATTAATAAGAATAAAAATATATATTTATAATAACGATAAATAATTATAATAATGATTATGATAATAATAATAATAATAATAATAATAATAATAATAATAATAATAATAGTAATGGTAATAGCATAATAGTATTAGAAATATACAACATATAGTATTAGAGGTAAATACATAATATATACGTATTAGAAATAATCATAATATTAAAAACAACTATTAATAATACTACATAAATAGATATATAGTAGTAGTATATACATGATATAGTTATTAAAAAATATAAACGTAAGATAATATGAGAAATAAAAATATATAAATGATATAGTATTAAGGTATATGCATAACAATAAAAATACAATATTAAAAGATGTATATATATATATAAAAATGTATACATAATATAATATTAAAATATTTACATAGTATATACATAATAATAATAATAATAACTATTAATATTATATAAATATATACATATATCCATTAAAGATATATACATAAGATATATAAATATATAAATATTAATTGAAACTAAAAAATAATTCTAATGATAGTAAAATATACTAATAATAATAATAACGATAATGGTAAATAATAATAAATAATATAAAAAGGGTAAAAGTAATGTAGAAACTGAGTGAAATCTAAAAAAGGGACTAAATTCGAAACAAAAATGAAATTTTGGGGCAAATTTAAAAATAAAAGTCAGAGAATGGACCCATTCGAAGGGCGCGAAGGACATGGGGGATTAAAAAGGAAATTTTCCCATTCTCCAAAACGCTGTGCTTCACATGGGACCAAAACGAAACAAATATGAAACTTTAAGGGCGAAATTAAAGGGAAAGAAAGGGGATGGGACCACATTGAAATCGGCCTCAAAAGCGGAGGGACTGAGGGCGCAAACAGACCCTCAGTCCAAAAACACGCGGATCCCATGCCTGCCGGGTCGGGTCGACCCCCTCCACCCCAAAACGGCGTCGTTTTATGCTTTGGGGGGGGGGAGGGCCAAAACGGTACCGTTTTGGTACCATTATAAAACCCCAAACTTTTTCTTTAATGCTCATTTCTTAGCTGTTTTTAAAAAAAAAGGGGAGAATTCTCCCTTTCTCTCTGGGACAATTCCAGAATCTGGCCAGAAGGGCCGCCACGCGCCACCGCCGGCGCCGGCGCCGGCCACCGTTCACGGTAGCCGGAAAAGGTAAAGTTTCTTCTTCTTTTTTCTTTTTTTTTTATATATTATCTTATATATTTTATGTGTTTATAATATATATATATATATATATGCAAATAGGAGATTCGAAAAATGAAAAAAAAAGAAATAAACCGAAAATGTATAGAATGAAATCACATTTGTTTTCTAGATGTCTGATTCTTGGTATTTGTTTTCCAATTTAGTGTTTTTCTCTTGATTGGCTATTTTGTGCTTTTGACTCACTGATTTTTGTTTGTGTTTTAAAATCAAATGCTGTTTTTTTATTTCTCTCCAATGCCGAAAAACAAATGATTTTGGGAGTGGCCTTTTATAGGCAATTTCCCTTACAACTTGCTTCTTAATAACTTGTTCTGTATTTCTTGCAGGAAAATGGGCAGTGGATGTGACAAGGGCGGTGCTGCAGGCGTCGGTTGGGGTTAGGTGATTTAGGGTTTCAGATTTTGAAATCCTAAATTTACTAGTTGGGTCAGTTTAGGGTTATTTGTGCTGTAATGGGTTTAGTGGGTTTAGTGAGTTTAATGGGTTGGCTTTAATTTGTTTGGGGCTTGGGGTATTTTGGGATTAATTGGGCTAGGCGGATTTGGTTTAATTTGGGCCTACAAATTGGGCTTGTACAAATATCTTAAAGTTTGGGAAGAAATATAAAAATGTATGCATATATGTATATATAAGTGAATAACATATAATGTGAGTGAGGAATAAAAATAAATGAGTGTAGTTAAAGAATAATAGGTAAGAATACTATAATAATGATAATATGTTAGTAATAATAACAATATAGTAATAGTAATAAAAATAGTACTAATGTTAATAGTAATAAAATAAAGAAAATAAAAATTGTAATAATAACAATGATGTAAATAATAATATATACATAAAATATATATAATAATAACGATATGAAATTTATGGGTTTAATGCTAAGATAATGATAATAGTAATAATAATAATAATAATAATAATAATTCAATAATTCAATAATAGTAATAATGACAATAATAGAAATAATAATAGTGTTTGAATGAAATAAATATAAATACAAGTATAATAATAATATTAATAATATATTTAATTGATAATGAAAAATCAAAAGTAACGAAAAGGACAAAATTGAATCTAAAAACGAAGTTTTGGGGCAAATTGGGAATGAAAAAATGGGTGGAGGGACTGAATTGAAACGCGCGAATATGACTGGGGACTGGCATGGAAATTAACCCTGGCCCTCACACGCAGCGTTTCGCTTGGCCAGCTACGGACTAGATTAAAAATTGAAATAAAATTGGAATGTCAAATCTACGAGAATAAAAAAGTAAAAGGACCTGATTGAAAATGGCCTCAAAAGTGGAAGGATTGAGGGCACAAATGGACCCTCAATCTAAAAACATGCGGATCCTAGGCACAGGCGGGTCGGGTCTTCGGGTTCCTCCCCCAAAACGGCGTCGTTTTAGACGCTGGGGGAGGTGAGTGAAACGGCGCCGTTTCACTAGGCTATAAAAGCCAAAAAAAATTTCAAAAATCTTCATTTTCACCCTTCTTCAAAAAAAAAAACAAAAAGGTCCCCCTCCCCTCTCTCAAAGCATCCAGGGCCAAGCCAGGTCTCAGGTCGCCGGACCGCCGCAAGGTCGCCACCACCCGCCTTCGCCGGCCACCGCGTGAAAGGTACTCTTTTTTTATTATATTTTTTTTGTATTTTTTATGTGTTTGTAATATATGTATACATGCGAGTGAATAGATTCGAAAATAGAAAAAAAATAAAATAAAATCACCTTAGGTTTTCGGGTTTGATTTCTGGTATTTTGGGTTCTTCCGATTTGGTGCTTTTCTCTTGATTTGTTATTATTTGCTTTGAATCATTGTTTTTTTCATTCAATGTCTCTAAAAAAAACCTACAAAGATTAAAAGGCTTTATATAGCCGTTTACAAAGTATTTTTGTTCAACTACTTGTCATTTCTTTTTAATTCTTGCAGGTGCAACTTGAGCAGTGGCACAGTGGCAGTGAACCAGATGGTATGGGCGATGGGATAGAGAGTAGTTGGCCGAATGCCCTAGGTGCGGCGCACCTAGGGTTTGAAAGATCTGATTCTTCCTTTTTTTTGTTTTCTATTTGGGTTGGGGTTAGTTTGGGCTTAAATTGGGCTTAGTTTTTTTTGTTGGGCCATTTGGGTTTGTTTTAGTTGGTTTAGGTTTGTAAAATGGGCCTGGGCAATTTGGGCCTTCTACAAGGACAAAACCTCGGTTAAGGGAAAAAGAGTATAGCACGTATTTACTTCTCCTCATGAAAACATCACATACTTTCTCATATTCTACATATTCAATCTTGAATACTAGTTTTTCAAATGACTATTTGAATATATTTGCTAAGTATTTATATCACTATTCTTTTGAAAGTCGTAAGTCATGGAAAATTTGTGGGGAAATATATTTTGATCTCTTTAGGAGTTTCAACAATAGTCATAGAAAACTTTAATCATGATTCTTTTATAAAAACAAAAATAGGTATTTTGGATCAATTCTCAATATGAATTGTCTTAATTGCATAATCTGAGATTAATTATTCAAATAAGCAATCTTGCAAATGACAAGTTGCAAGTTGATAACACATATGTGATTATTTTGTAGATGCATATACCAGGAATCATATAATATCAAAATCATCCACATGGTGGATGAGTGAGCCCATTCATTTAAGAAATGCAAGACATTAAATCTCAATTTTAGCTAGTGAGTTTCTAATAAGCAATTTTCATTGAGAACAAGCAACAATTGAGAATTCATAAGAATTCTTTAATAAATGTCCATATGAAATCTCAATTAATTTTCACATCATATATGATCCAAGACGGTTTAACTGGTCATGCCAAGTAATAAATGCATTTGTATCAGTAAACTTATGGTTTACTTTAACATGCATTTCCATTGTACTAATAATGTTATTATAAATTGTAACAAATTGATAATTTTATTGTCATTCCTTTTACTTTGTATCTTCATATAAGTACTATTTTGACATTTACTACTGAAAATGTTTAAATCAATGTGAAGTTCAAATCACTATTTTTCAAGTGTACAACAGGCACATAACCAATGACTTTTCGTATATAAGTTTTCTTCCTTGCGAGTTCTCATCAGTAATATTTTTCCACATAATTTTAATTGAGAATTTATTCTGAATATTGTGAAGTTATACTCATAATTAAAAAAAAACTTCTAACTTCAGGTGCATCCAACCATAATAAGCTTTAGATAGAATTAATTACCATATTCTATTGCTCATAAGTAGATCTTTCACAATCAAATATTTTGCTTTCAACCCCTTAATTGGGATGATGAAAAAAGTAAATCACAAAGATAGTCACAGTCAATTCAATTTAATAACAAGAGTAATCAATAACTCAATCCTCCCTCTCTTTTTTTTATCCTTTTAAAATAAATATTTATAGCAATAGTGATTCATATAAAATATAATCTTTTCTTAATTCACAATCTCAATATGATGTCCGTTACTATGAATATGTTTTAGAACTAATGCATTAACCATCACAATTTTTGTGCTTTTCTAGATATTGATATATTAGCTCTTCTGGAGCTTTCAACTAATTTTGTACTATCAAATATTGGAGTAATATTTGTTTGTTTTAGTACCAAATAAGATAAATATTTTCTATATATAATGATAGAATTCGTTACTACATTCTCATATCATTCCTCAAAGAATATTAACAGAAACAAAATATTTGAGCATACACTACATATGTGGCCAATAATCTTTCATATCACATTGATAACATAAGTTGTCTTTACCCTTTGAAGAGTTATCTTGAGAACTCTCATTGTTCTCTTATTTATTACCATGTTCCCACTTTTAGTGGTTCGTGATTATATCTTTTATTTTTTTTTATGTTTGCATTCACTTTGGGAATGCAACAAATCTAGTAAGACAGACTTCTAAACGCCTCCATTGATTCTTTATTTCATAATCACCATCACAAACATAAGTGGATTTCAATTCAGAGTCTTGATAAACTCAAAGACTTCCATCGCCCCTATTCCATAGCTTCTTCAGTTAGATGGTCCAATCTCTCCATACACAACACAAAAAGATATGGTGATGATGGGTCTCTTTGTCGAATTCCTCGTGAAGGAATAAATTTGTCCGTAAGAGTATCATTCTAGAGAACTTGAAGGGATGATAATGACACACAATTTGAGATTACCTTGACCAACAAAGGTGGCAGCCCTACTTTCAACAATGTATCCTCCAAAAAATCCCATCTAATCTGGTCATAGGCCTTTTCTAGGTTAATATTCAAAGTCATCCCAAACTTCCTACCACTGAAGTTCTTCAAAGAATGCACCGCCTCCTATGCAATAATTATATTATCTAAAATGTTCCTACCTATCACAAAGCTTGCTTGGTTTTGCTTTGTGAGTTTCATCAATAACGGGCGTAATCTATTAACAACTATTTTCGTAGTGATTTTATATAACACCGTACACAAGTTGATTAGCCTAAACTGCAGAATCCTGTTCGGACTTGAAACCTTAGGAATCAAAACAAGTAGATTTCTATTAAGCCAAATATCTATCGGTTGCCCTTCCAACATCTGCCTGACCAAAGAATAGATCAAAGGCCCAACAACATCCCACTGTGCTTGGTAAAACTTTGCATAAAAATCATCCACCCTAGGAGCCTCAAGAGGAGCCATTCCAAACATAGCACGACGCACCTCCTCACTTGAAACCACCAAACATAAACTATCATTCTCCATTGTTGACAAAGAATGAAATCTACCTCTATATGGAAAAGCCCTATCAACAGTATAGTCAGTAGAAAAAAGACCCTTAAAGTACTCTACAACATGTTGTTTTAAAAGCTCATTTTCAAAACACCATTCATCACCATCAATCCTTAGCCCATCAATTTTGTTATGTCTGTATCTAATTAAAGTATGACTATGGAAATACCGCGTATTACGGTCACAGTTTGCAAGCCAAACCATTCTAAATTTTTGAAACCACAAAATCTCTTCATGCTTTACAACCTCATCAATATCCTGTATTAATTTCAGCTCACAATTACGAAGTCTAACAGAATTTCTTAACTCTAAAATTTGTTGAACACGTTTGAATTCAGAAATCAACTGTCACTTAAGTTCGAATATGTTACCGTAAACACGTTTATTCCAATCTTGTACCACACTCTAGAATTTTTTCAAGTTATCAACCATCGAAACATCACCTTCCCAACTACTACGAACCAAGGCCTTAAATTCAAAATGAAGCATCCAACTGTCTAGGCAACGAAAAGGCCGACTCCCTTTGTTAGTCCTTGGTTCTAAGGATATTAAAATAGGTCAATAATCTAACTAAAGACGATGGAGATTTCTAATTAACCGAGCAGTTCGACACAAAGGATTCCCAACTTGCCTTACAAATTTCCCTCTCCAAACGTTGAGACAACCCTCCTCTACTCCATGTGAATTTAGAACCAACACAACCCAAATCTCGAATGCCATTATTAAAAAGGAAATCTTCAGACCATGCGCACCTATTACATGTTGTAGTTGCACCATTCAAACGTTCCGAGGTATCCAAGATCGCATTAAAGTCTCTAGCAATTAGCCACAGACCCTCAATCAAACTTGCAATTGAATTTAGATTATTCCAAAGTGATTTCCTTTCGGCTAGTTGGGGATTAGCATAAACAATCGAACAAAGAAAATCTGAAGAGCTTTGACTATTACTAATTCTCATACTAACCACCTGAGGATGCAGTCCCATAATATCGATGATCAACATATTATCATTCCAGAGTGTTAGAATTAAGTGACCCAAATTCTTATTTAAATAAAATACGATGGAAAATAAAATAAAAGTAAAATCAATATAGAACTAGACTTCTTTTATTTTATTTTAGAATAAGGTTTTTAAACCTTATTAAACTCCATCAATTTTATATTGATTAGGATAAGGTGTTTTAATTCTACTAGAATATGGCTTTGCAAGCCTATAAATAGATATAGTCTATTCCTTTTGTATTTGATTCAAATTTTTCGACATAGTGAATTTTCTTCTCCTCTGCCTGTGGTTTTTTTCCCGAAAGGGTTTCCACGTAAAATTTGTGTGTTCTTTATTTTATTTATTTTATTTTATTTTATTTTTCACAAATTGGTATCAGAGCTTCCAGGTTATTCATCTCGATCACGGTAATGGCGTCTTTGAAGTATGAAATTCCGCTGTTGGATCGCAACACCAGATTTGCGTTGTGGCAAATTAAGATGCAAGCAGTTCTTGCACAGATGGATTTGGAGGATGCCTTGCTAGGGATAGATAAGATGCCTTCGACATTAACAGATAAGAGAAGAAGCGTAATGATCGAAAGGCATTAACACAATTACATCTGTATTTGTCCAACAAAATTTTGCAGGATGTGATGAAAGAGAAAACTGTCGCTGCATTATGGAAGAGGCTAGAACAAATATGTATGTCGAAAACTCTAACAAACAAGTTGCATATGAAGCAGCGTCTTTATGCTCATCGTTTGGAGGAAGGTGCGTCTGTACACGAACACTTAACAGTGTTTAAAGAAATTCTCTCATACTTGGAGGCCATGGAGGTTCAGTATGATAAGGAAGATCTACGGTTGATTCTACTTTGTTCATTGCCCCCGTCTTATTCAACCTTTAGAGACACGATTTTATATAGTCGCGAGTCTCTCACAGTTGATGAGGTTTATGATTCTTTAACTTCGTATGATAAGATGAAGCATCTTGTGGTTAAACCCGACTCTCAGGGAGAGGGTCTCATTGTTCGTGGGAGACAAGATCGGAATGCTGATGATGATCGTGGTAGAAAACATGAATGAAATCCTCGTGGTAAATCTAAGGGTAGATCGAAGTCTTCAAACAAAGGTAAAACTTGTAACTTCTGCAAGAAGAAAGGGCACATTAAATTTGAGTGCTATAAGCTACAAAATAAGATTAAAAGGGAGGCTGCGAATCAAAAGGGAAAACAACCAGAAAATTCCGGTGAAGCTGATGTTGTAGAAGACTACAGCGATGGTGAACTTCTAGTCGCTTCTGTCAATGATTCTAAAGTAAGCGAGGAGTGGATACTTGATTCAGGCTGCACCTTCCACATGAGTCCCAATCGGGATTGGTTTACAACTTACGAAACAGTATCTGAAGGTGTTGTTTTGATGGGAAAAAATGCTTCGTGTAAAATCGCTGGTGTTGGAACAATTAAAGTTAAGATGTTTGATGGAGTTGTCAGAACACTTAGTGACGTGCGGCATGTTCCAGAATTGAAAAGAAATTTAATTTCGTTGAGTACTTTTGATTCAAAAGGGTACAGATACACAGCTGAAAGTGGGGTTTTAAAGATTTCCAAAAGATCCCTTGTTGTGATGAAAGGGCAGAGAAAGATTGCCAAGTTATATGTTTTGCAGGGTTCTACTGTTACTGGTGATGCAGCTGTCGCTTCCTCTTCCTTGTCAGATGATGATATTACTAAACTTTGGCATATGCGCCTAGGGCATATGAGTGAAAATGGCATGGCAGAATTAAGCAAAAGAGGACTTCTTAATGGGCAAGGAATTTGCAAGCTAAATTTCTATGAGCACTGTGTTTTTGGGAAGCAAAAGAGAGTTCGATTCACTAGAGGAATCCATAACACGAAGGGAACATTGGAGTCTATTCATTCTGATCAGTGGGGGCCATCTAGAGTGCCTTCGAGAGTGGAGCTAATTATATGCTAACCTTTATTGATGATTTTTCCAGAAAAGTTTGGGCGTTTTTCCTGAAGCAGAAAAGCGATGTGTTTTTTGCATTTAAGTCTTGGAAAATTATGATTGAAAAACAGAAGGGAAAACAGATAAAATACCTCCGCACAGACAATGGCTTAGAGTTTTGTTCTGATGAGTTTCATAGATTGTGCAAGTCAGAAGGGATCATGAGACACTTGACAGTTCGTCATACTCCACAGCAAAACGGCATTGCAGAACGAATGAACAAAACGATCATGGAGAAAGTTCGATGTATGTTGTCAAATGCCAACTTACCGAAGGCATTTTGGGCAGAAGCAGCCTCTACTGCATGTTTTTTGATCAACCGATCTCTATCCGTTGCCATTGAGAAAAAGACTCCACAAGAGGTATGGTCTGGTAATCCTGCTAATTATTCTGATTTAAAGATTTTTGGGTGTCCTGCGTATGCTCATGTTGATAATGGAAAATTGGAACCGAGATCTATTAAATGCATTTTTCTTGGTTATAAAGCTGGTGTGAAAGGGTATAAGTTATGGTGTCCTGAAAATAGAAAAGTTGTAATTAGCAGAGATGTTGTTTTTGATGAAACTGCTATGCTACCTAACTTATCTCTTAAAGACTCTTCCAATAAAGAAAATCAAAAGCAGGTGGAGCATTAGATTAATACAGAGTCAACTCCTCAAGCCAGAACAAAAATTGAGAATAGAGTTGCTTCTTCACCACAATACTCTATCGCCAAAAACAGAACTAGAAGAGAAATTAAACCTCCAAAGAAGTATGCTGAAGTTGATCTAGTTGCTATGCTTTAAATGTGGCTGAAGATATAGATGCGAATCAAGAGCCATCTAATTATTCTGAGGTGGTTAGCTGTGAAGACTCAGAAAAGTGGATGTTTGCTATGCAAGAAGAGATGGAATCACTCCACAAAAACAGAACATGGGACCTTGTGAAACTTCCTGAAGGTAAAAAGGCTGTTCGTTGTAAATGGGTGTTTAAAAAGAAAGAAGGGACTCTAGGAGTTGAAGAACCCAGATATAAAGCAAGGCTTGTTGCAAAGGGTTACAGTCAAATTCGAGGAGTGGACTTCACAGATGTGTTCTCTCCAGTTGTTAAGCATAGTTCGATTCGAGCTTTGCTTGGTATTGTGGCCATGCATGATTTGGAGCTTGAGCAGTTAGATGTAAAAACTGCATTTCTGCATGGAGAACTTGAGGAAGATATTTACATGCAACAACCAGAGGGCTTTATAGTCTCAGAAAAAGAGGACTATGTTTGCTTGCTGAGAAAGTCCCTTTACGGTTTGAAACAGTCACCAAAACAGTGGTACAAGAGGTTTGATTCCTTTATGACTTCTCATGATTTCAAAAGAAGTAGTTTAGACAGTTGTGTTTACTTTAAGAAAAACAGTGATGGTTCTTTTGTGTATCTACTTCTTTATGTTGATGACATGTTGATAGCAGCAAAAGATAAAGGAGAGATAAGAAAGGTCAAAGCCCAACTAAGTGAAGAATTTGAGATGAAAGATTTAGGACCAGTAAAGAAGATACTTAGTATGGAGATTCTCAGAGATAGAAAAGCAAGTAAATTGTACCTAAGTCAGAGCGGGTACATTGAGAAAGTTCTTTGCAAGTTCAATATGCAGAGTGCTAAGCCTGTTAGTACTCCTTTAGCAGCCCATTTCAGACTTTCATCGGCCTTGTCTCCTCAATCAGATGATGAGATTGAGAACATGTCACATGTTCCATACTCTAGTGCAGTGGGATCTGTCATGTATGCTATGGTTTGTTCACGTCCAGATTTATCATATGCAGTCAGTGCAGTTAGCAGATATATGGAAAATCCCGGTAAAGAACATTGGAAAGCAGTTCAGTGGATTTTAAGATATTTACGAGGTACTACTGATGTTTGCTTACAGTTTGGAAGAACTAAAGATGGAGTTATAGGGTATGTTGATGCTGATTTTGCTGGAGACCTTGATAGAAGAAGATCTCTCACAGGTTACGTCTTTACAATCGGGGGTTGTGCAATTAGTTGGAAAGCCACTTTGCAAACTACAGTCGCTTTGTCTACCACTGAAGCTGAGTATATGACGATTACTGAGGCTTGTAAAGAAGCTATTTGGTTGAAGGGACTATTTAGTGAACTCAATGAAGACCTTTAAATCAGCACAGTATTTTGTGACAGTCAGAGTGCCATCTTTCTTACAAAAGATCAAATGTTTCATGAGAGAACAAAACACATTGATATTCGGTATCATTTTGTTCGTGATATTATTGCTCGTGGTGATATTGTTGTGAGCAAAATTAGTACTCATGAAAATCCTGCAGATATGATGACTAAGTCACTTCCTATAACCAAGTTTGAGCATTGCTTAGACTTGGTTGGTGTTCATTGTTGAAGTTAAACCCTTAAGGGGTTTTATCGAAGAGGTGGAGAACTTGTTTATTGAAAGTTCGCGATGAAGAACTTGTTCATTGAGAATTTGTGTCAAGCTGGAGATTGTTGAATTAAGTGACCCAAATTCTTATTTAAATAAAATACGATGGAAAATAAAATAAAAGTAAAATCCATATAGAACTATTAGAATAAGGTTTTTAAACCTTATTAAACTCCATCTATTTTATATTGATTAGGATAAGGTGTTTCAATCCTACTAGAATATGGCTTTGCAAGCCTATAAATAGATATAGTCTATTCCTTTTGTATTTGATTCAAAATTTTCGACATAGTGAATTTTCTTCTCCTCTGCCCGTGTTTTTTTCCCGAAAGGGTTTCCACGTAAAATTTGTGTGTTCTTTATTTATTTTATTTTATTTTATTTTATTTTTCACACAGAGGATCCAAATCCCCCTAGAAAAACCACTAGCCTCAACCCTGAAGGAATTCGAAAACCTTATTTTTCCAATAATTCCATCCGCTCGTTCACCACTAATTCGGGTCTCATATAAGCATAAGATATCCGAGTTAAAATCATTTCTTTGCTCAGCGACTATTTTATGGAAATGGGGATGTCTCGTTTCCTAACAATTCCAGAAAATAATACTTAAATCCATAAAAATCAATATAACTCTAAGGAACTACAAAAAAACACACAATCAACCCCATAAAATCAACAACTAGAATCCACATTACTATCAAAATCTGCATCCATAATTTTAATTGCAGATGGCAAATCCCCCTCTCTGGTATGCTTCTCGGACATCAAGTCGATTTCCTTCACTATTATTAATAGACTTTGTTGATGGTAATACAATTTGTCATATTTATAATACATAAATGGTGACATATTATTTTGTCACATAAATGGTGGGATTGTTTAATCAGTGACTAGTTTTCAAATTTTTATCCTTTCGCTCTGCCTTAAAGGTATGTTAAACAACATTTTTTAAAAAGTTGATGGTCGAATTCAATTTTTTTAAAGGTTGAAGGCTAAATTTACCCAAAAAATAATAAAAGCTAAATTGATAAAAATAGGCAAATATTTAGAACTAAATTTGATATTATGCTTTACTTTTTTGAGATTCAAACCTAGAAATTGAACATGGCATTAAATTAATTTATTTTTTCCCTTTATAGCTAAATCTAAAAATTCGGGCTATGAGCATGGGTAGAAATAATTTTATTTTATTTTAACTAGGTTTAACCTTTTTTTTCATTTTTTTAATTTCCAGAACGTTAGGTTGTGATGTTTTTTCCTTCATTTTTTTTAATTTATTTCATTTTAATTTATTTATATATTTATAAAAGAATAAATGAGCTAATTAGAATAGAAAATAGTTAATAAGTGAAGAAAAAATTAAAATAAATTAACTTATACAGTTGTTATGATACCAATTATTATCAACCCACTTCTACGCTACTCCATCGGGTCCTGAACTGCACTCTATATGGGTTTGCACATTTGTAGTATGGGCGAGCCCAATATTGAGGACGTGTAATACGTAATATGAGTACTCCTACACATGGTGCGAACCTTGTGTATGTGAATCCACTTCGAGTGTATGCATGTTAACCTTAAAGTAGGGTACACTGTTGCACAATCGTTAGCAAATACACAGTAATAAAAAAATATTTAAGTATATTAATGTAAATCAAATAAATCACAAGATTGAAACATGAATAACAAGTAAAATATTATTTAAAATAAATGTTTACTATAAACATGTTGGAAATCGATTCAGAGTTGAGGCCTGTGGAACACAGTCTCCTTAAGACAAATTCGACCGCTCCTTTCGCGCTGGAGAAACATCAGATGATTGTCTCCCAGGATACAACAACTGGATGAACACCACAGTAGTGCAGTTGCATGATCAACGAACTAGGCTTGCTTTCTTTCTATCACTGGAAAACAGATTCAGGTGAGATCCAATATAAATCCAACTTTCTATTCACTCGTGGGATCCAGGCAGTCTGGAGGGGACCACCACGGCTCCTCTCTTTTCAATAATCTATACATCCCTTATTAGTGTATGGACATTTATCTCTCGAGCACAGGTTTAGGTTCGGGCTCAATGGGAAAATAAAATGGAGCACCTAACAACGTATCTTCACAGACCAAGAACTACGAGATTGCCCCTTTCATTCTAGGGTGACGGAGGGATTGTACCATTCAAGCATTTTTTTTATGCTTTTCCTAGAGGTCTAGAGAAAGCTGCAATCAATAGGATTTTCCTAATCCTCCATTCCCGAAAGGAAGAACATGAATTCTTTTTTCTTTCCGCAGGGACCAAGAGATTGGATTTAGCCATAAGAAGAATGCTTGGCTAATAAATAATTCATTTATTGGTCTTCGACCTCCTCAGTCACTACGAACGCCCTCGATCACTGTAATGGGATATGTCTATTTATCTATCTCTTGACTCGAAATGGGAGCAAGTTTGAAAAAGATCTTAGAGTGTTTAGGGTTGGGCCAAGAGAGTCTCTTAACACCCTCTTTTTGTTTTTTCCCATCAGAGTTATTTCTTATTTCACAAATACTTGCCATGGTAAGGAAGAATGGGGGAACAAGCAAACTTGAAGAGCACAATACAATGGAAAGTTGTATGCTGTGTTTGGAAAGGAAGAACATGAATTCTTTTTTCTTTCCGCAGGGACCAAGAGATTGGATTTAGCCATAAGAAGAATGCTTGGCTAATAAATAATTCATTTATTGGTCTTCGACCTCCTCAGTCACTACGAACGCCCTCGATCACTGTAATGGGATATGTCTATTTATCTATCTCTTGACTCGAAATGGGAGCAAGTTTGAAAAAGATCTTAGAGTGTTTAGGGTTGGGCCAAGAGAGTCTCTTAACACCCTCTTTTTGTTTTTTCCCATCAGAGTTATTTCTTATTTCACAAATACTTGCCATGGTAAGGAAGAATGGGGGAACAAGCAAACTTGAAGAGCACAATACAATGGAAAGTTGTATGCTGTGTTTGGAAAGGAAGAACATGAATTCTTTTTTCTTTCCGCAGGGACCAAGAGATTGGATTTAGCCATAAGAAGAATGCTTGGCTAATAAATAATTCATTTATTGGTCTTCGACCTCCTCAGTCACTACGAACGCCCTCGATCACTGTAATGGGATATGTCTATTTATCTATCTCTTGACTCGAAATGGGAGCAAGTTTGAAAAAGATCTTAGAGTGTTTAGGGTTGGGCCAAGAGAGTCTCTTAACACCCTCTTTTTGTTTTTTCCCATCAGAGTTATTTCTTATTTCACAAATACTTGCCATGGTAAGGAAGAATGGGGGAACAAGCAAACTTGAAGAGCACAATACAATGGAAAGTTGTATGCTGTGTTTGAGAAAGATGAATCACTCCTGAAAAAGAATCTATTGATTCTCTCCAAATTGGTTGGACCGTAGGTACGATGATTTACTGCACAGGCAAGATCTCTGGTTCAAGTCCAGGATGGCCCAGTTGCGCCAAGGAAAAGAATAAAAGAAGCATCTGACTCCTTCATGCATGCTCCACTTGGCTCGAGGGATATAGCTCAGTTGGTAAAGTTTTACTCTTGCAATTAGGTTATTGCGATTATAGGTTCGGTGTCTAGTTGTCCAGGTGGTAATGATAGTATCTTGTATCTGAATCAGTGGCTCACTTTTTCTAAGTAATGGAGAAGATGATCGAAACATACCACTGAAAGAATCTACTGAGACAAAGATGGGTTCTCAAGAACGTAGAAGAGGTGGGATGGGCAGTTGGTCAGTTCTAGTATGAATCGTACATGGACAATAGTTGGAGTCAACGGCTCCCTTAGGTTCCCCCATCTGGGATCCCTGGGGAAGAGGATCAAGTTGACCCTTGCAAACAGCTTGATGCACTATCACCCTTCAACCGTTTGAGCGAAATGAGGCAAAAGGAAGGAAAATCCATGGACCAACCCCATCGTCTCCACCCCGTAGGAACTACGAGATCACCCCAAGGACGCCTTTCACGTTGGAGAAACATCGAATGATTGTCTCCCAAGACACAAAAACTGGATGAACACCACAGTAGCGCAGCTGCGTGATCAACGAGCTAGGCTTGCATTCTTTTTATCACCAGAAAATAGTTTTTTGAAGAGAAAAATGTTCAAAATTTAGTCTTTCTGTGATCTGATTATTTAATTTGAATACTCTGAGGAAAAGAAATAAACACGTATTGGGCTAAAATATTTATAGGCTCTAGCCCAATCAATCTGGACATTTTGCATCGCCCACATGCGCCCCCAACCTCGATGGATTTGGATTTTCACCCCCTACACACAATGGAAAGCATTAGTTTAGTCATTCAATAACCACCAAGTTGGTTTACCTATATATACAAGTTCCACACTTGATTCTCAATCAATGTGGGACTAATACTTTTCATTTTCCTCAACATAATTCACAAGTAGCTTACTTTGAGCATTAATTTCTCATTCATCACTCAACCATTTTGAGCATATGATTGTATAGAACATAAAATCATAATTTTATGATTCAAAACTCCTCATTTACCAATAAAAAATATGCCTCAATGATTCCAAAAAAATCATATTTTTCCAACATACACATCATCATTCATGGAGATCTACTTAGCATATCACATCTATAAACAATGACCGTATTATATAAATACATAGAATTAACCTATCTGAGATGACATATAGAAAAACACACAACAATAATAGTGAAAATAGTAGAAGCGTGTAAACGAGAGTGATAGCTTTTATTTTTCTTCAATAAAAATTACTAATACAAGCTTTAAATATGTGGTATTTATTTTCTAATTTGCAGCTCCAAATGACACCACATACTTGTCATCACTACAATCACCATTCACCAATGACCCAATATCTAATTTGAGAAGCACGCGATAAGCTATTCTACCAGTTATGTTACTGCTTTCAGCATTTAAGTTTTATTATATTGAGAATAACAATTATCTAAGTCTTTAATTCCACGATTTTGATTTTTTTAAGAAATAAATTTTGTAATGTTTTTAGTAAAACAAATAATATTTATATTTGAGAATTATTTTACAAACTTTAATTAATTATTTTTTTACTTTTTTTAAATTCTCATATGATTATTATTGTGTTATTAATAATTTGATGATTTTGAACCTCATGTGTTGGTTTGATGGTCAAGGTGTTCATCGTCCCAAGTGTGACATGAGTTCGAGTTGCGCTAGTTGCATTGCTGTTTGGGTTTTGCCCTCCTCTTGTAATTCACTAAAAATGATTGTCACCGAATATTGATTATAAGATGATTTTTTTTTGTTTGTGTGTATTATGTGACAATTTCAAATTGACACTAAATAAATTTTTTATGACATTATTTTAGCATATTAGGTGACAATATATTACGTCACTAGTAATGTGAGAATATATGTTTCATCACCTATATATTGAATGCTATTTCATTATTGATGATGATTCGAATAATAAATGACAAATTCGTATATAATTTCATGATGAAGTGATTTGTCATTAAATACTTATTAAACGGTGAAATTTTACATTTTCGTCATTAACGTTATTAATTTTATTATATTAGACGATGATATGATATGTCATTAACACTTTTACAGCATCACTTTTTTCACCTATACATTAAATGTTATTTCATTATAAGTGACGATACTAATGATTAATGATGAAATTTGATATAAATTAGTGACGCCACTAGATGTCACTTAGTGTTAATTATAAGATGGAGTTATACAATATCATCACTATATTTCCAATAATACATGAGGAGAAAAAAAACATTATCATTATTAATATTTAGTGACACACCTAATGTGAGGAACGTCATGACGACAAACTTTGCATCACCAAATACAAATAGTGATATAAATGTAAATTTCAATGAAAATAATTTAGACGCCATTAATGAGCAAAATTGTTGTAGTGACTCATCACATTTAACTCTCATATTACTATACATACATCCACTAGAAGGTCCATCAGTAATGTTACATCTTCCAACCTTATTGTAGCTTTAACGCATGACAGATAAAACATATGAGTCACTAGTCTCCATCATTCAATTAGTAAAATTCTCAACTTGACTAATATGATAAAAACAAGATTTCTTAAGCGATAAATTCTTTTGCCGTTAGGCCATTATATTTCCATATTATTGCAGTACTAAGCTAGTAGATAATACTCCATTGTTATTGCATTCTAAGAAACAAATCCTTCTTCCATCTCAATAAGAGAACGGGCATTATGGCATGCTTCAAAATTTAGATTTAGAAAATATTAGGTATGTAGGATAGCATAGAATGTAAAGGATGAATGTTTTGGGTTTTCCATGAAAAAAACAACAAGTGACGTGTGATATTTATAGCTTTTTGTGTTAGGGTTTCGTTAGGGTATTTAATAAAACCTAAACACTCATGGGTGTTGAGGTTAATTTAAATTTCCGAGACCTCCTCTTTAAAAAAAACAATTGAAAATTACTATTTACATTTTTTTTTAAAAATAACAAAGACCTTGACAACAACAAATGTTGAGATTTGTTTAGAGAAAATTTATCCACAATCCCACTAGTCATTCCAAAATCATTACCCTGATTTCAGTCTAGCTTGAAAAACTCATTAACACAATACATATTACAAAACTTGACAACCATAAATGTTGAAACACCCATTCCAAAAAAAAAAACTATAGAATGAACTTGTACACATACATATTTTTACCCTTTTTAACCCTTTTTTTTCTATATTCAAATAAAAAACCTAATATTAACACAAAATTTAATATAATCTACTAAAATCAAGCTTGAAACTAACATAATCCTTCTAATTTTAACATAATCCACTAATATCAACCTTCATTACTACTTCTTTTATATTTCTCAAATTCATCATCTTTTAATATTCATTTCTTAAAAGTTGCTTCTACATTAGAATTGTAATTTTGTATATATTAATATATATTTGAATAAACTCTAAATTACCCTCACTTTATTGATGAACCTATATTAAAGCATAGACACAAACTACAACACCAAAATGTGTATACAAAAATTATGAATTAAAATTAAATTTTGATGTAGTAACAACAACAAAAAGAAAAAATCCCTTAAGGATAAGAACATAAAAAATCTCTAGGCCGTAACAACAACAGCAAATTAGTACAGTGTTGTAGTTTAGTGGTAAAATTAAAGCTTTATTGAATTAAATAATACAAGTTTAAATCCCAACACATGTAAATTTTTTATGGTTAAAATGTGCCTATAGTCCTAATACTTTTCGAAAATTAGTAATTTAGTCCATGTACTTGTAAGTTTTAGGAACTTAATCCCTGTAATTTTTAAATTTTAAAATTCAAATCCAACTGTTAACACTATTATTTTTGCTGCTAAATTTATTGATGTGACATTTTGAAAAAAACACTCACTTGATAGCCATCTAATTAAAAAAAGACGTTATAATCAACTTGAATTTAACAAAAAAAATTAATAATATTAATAGTTAGACCTGAATTTGAAATCTAAAATATAAAGAGACTAAATTCCTAGAAATACAAGTATATGGACTAAAATCCTAATTTTTAAAAAATACAAAGATTATATGCATATTTTAACCATTTTTTAAATAAAAAAACTTAAAAAAATATATTTTTAATGGCTTAAATAATAATATAGGTATGGAAGGAATTTGAGGTAAACTTAAAAAAGGGGTTGAAGAGGTCTAAGAGAGTGCGTGTGAAAGATAATTAGAAGCATAGGATGCTTTGAATCATGGTCCTCATTTTGGCTTAGACATGTCGAATTCACTTACGTAACGCCATTTATTATTCAAAACATCAACTATTTTAGACTGTTTTATTATTTTTCGAAACAAGCATTGGTGATGATTCGTAGTAATACAAATTCCAAGTAAACAGTATATTAGTGTATGTGTGATTCGTTTTTCACCCTCACTTTCTTTTCAAAAGATGCCATTCCATCCCTGTTTACTCAACTTCTTTCTCTTCCATTTACTCCCTCCACTATTAATTTACACCATAAATATTAATCATGCTACAATTTAGACTTTTTAATAGTATACAAGGACTAATTTGATACAATTTTTATAATATAAGGGCTTCTTAGAAATTTAACTTTTTTTTAAACTACAAAACATTGATATATGAACAGTCAACGATGAACCATTTTTTAAATGTTACACAACTTTTTATTCAAGGAAAAAGGCCAAAATTTCATAAAAAAAAACCGTTATAAATTGCACCTCGTTACTTCCGCATTTAGTTGGAGTTAAGTTAATGCACTTGCCATACTCAAATAAGCCATTCTTTCCATTGATTTTCAGCTTTTAATTTCGAACCTAGTAGAGCTGCAAGCATGGGCGAGAACCACCGTGTATTTATCGATAATCCTTCTCTGAACGACTCACAATGTTTCGATGATGATGGCCGCCTCAAACGAACCGGAACTTTCTGGACGGCCAGTGCACACATAATAACGGCGGTGATTGGATCGGGGGTTCTTTCGTTAGCATGGGCAATTGCTCAACTGGGTTGGATTGCAGGTCCAGCTGTAATGTTGTTGTTTTCCATTATCACATTTTACACTTCTTGCCTGCTCACCGATTGTTATCGGACCGGTGATCCTGTTTCTGGCAAGCGTAACTATACTTATACACAGGCGGTTGGCTCTCTTTTGGGTAACTTTTCTTCCTTTTTGCTTATTTATTCAATGTCCGCAAACAATACTAATACTAAAAATGCAATGTTATTTTTTGTTTGTTTTGATAAGGTGGATACAAAGTGAAGGTTTGTGGGTTTATTCAGTATGTCAATCTTTTTGGTGTTTCCATTGGGTACACAATTGCAGCTTCAATAAGCATGATGTAAGTTCCACATTAAAAAAACCAGAAAGGTAAACAACACCCAGAATACTAAACTATTTATAAGTTTATATTTTGGTCATTAAAATTTAAAAAGTTATAAAATAGTCATTGAATTATTCAAAAAAAATTATTAAATCTCTAGATAGTTAATCTTTTTCTTTAAAAAAAAAATCTAACTAGCAAGCTCCAAGAGACAATTTAACGATTAATACAGTGGATTAATACCTTAAATCTAAATCGATCTGACAGGCAATGTCAAAAATTGAAGAAGAAAGCCTTTTAGATTTTGGTTTACAGATTCATGACATTAAAAAAAAAATTTGAATTGTAGAAAAAAATGCAGGCGGTGCAAACAGGGAGAGTCGTACTATAGCGATTTTAACAATCCAATAACTTAAATGAAACTTTCAAATAATTTAATGACTATTTTGTGAGTGACCAAAAAATAAACATACTAATAGTTTAGTGATGATAAGTGTAATTTGCCTTAAAAAAAACCCCTCATTACAATTCTAACAAAATTACATATTCAAAGTTGTGACGCTTTTCCTGCTTTTGAAATGGTAATGATAGGGCAATAAAAAGGTCTAATTGTTTCCACAATAGTGGGGGGAAGAACCCATGTCACATGTCCAGCAGCCCATACATGATGATGTTCGGAGTCGCTGAGATCTTACTTTCACAAATCCCAGATTTTGATCAAATATGGTGGCTCTCAATTCTAGCTGCTGTCATGTCCTTTACCTATTCCGGCATTGGTCTTGCCCTTGGAATTGCTAAAGTTATAGGTATAGTTTCAACTCCGCCAAGCACATTACAAATGCCTTTTGAAGATAGATATCGAGTTTGAGTCTTGTGAAACATTTGAGGTCCAACTCGATCTTCTTCCTAGACTGATGGTTTTTCTTCATTTTGCTTAAGCAGGTATTGGAACTATTAGGGGTAGTCTTACTGGAATAAGCCTTGGAACAGTTACACCAGCTCAAAAGATATGGAGGAGCTTCCGAGCTCTTGGTGACATTGCTTTTGCATACTCGTTTTCAATGATTCTCATTGAAATTCAGGTATATTTCTCGGTTCTCTTTCAAATGTTGTAGTATTTCATAGTTTGAATTAATGATTTAAATTTACAAAGATGGATACGATTTCGACTCTCATGGTTGCATGCATAATAAATAGATTATAACATATTTAAAAAGCCATTAAATTACTACACTTTGTCCTTAATTTTAATATTAAAGTTGAATTATTTTAAATTTCATACTCTTACCTTAATTTATTATCAATGCAATAAAAATTCTATAGACTTTTTAAATAAAAAAATCTAAATTTAAAAGAGTATCAAAATTTTCAAAAGAATGATTTAGTTAACGATGTATATATTCACTTTCAAAAAGTTTTAAAATATTATTTATTTTACTTTCAAAAATATTATTTTATTTTTATTAAATAAACTATTTTCATCAAATTCATATCAGCGTAATTACAAATTAACTTAAATTTTCAAAATATTTTTCTTTAATAATAAAATCAAAGGTTTTATGTGTAAAAAGTATAGGTTAGGGAGTACAAAAATAACGTAAAGACTTGTTTAAACAAGGTATAATAGTTTAAGGGGTTTTTTTAGTATATTAACCTAATAAATATTATCAGCCGCCAATTATGACAAAAGCATCACAAAATAATAACAGAAAAATTAATTATTGGGATATTGTAGGACACAGTGAAATCCCCACCAGCAGAAGCAAAGACAATGAAGAAGGCCACTAAACTTAGCATTGCAATAACAACAGCATTCTACATGTTATGTGGGTGCATGGGCTATGCCTCCTTTGGTGACCTTGCACCTGACAATCTCCTTACTGGTTTTGGCTTCTATAACCCATTTTGGCTTCTTGATATTGCTAATGCTGCTATAGTCATCCACCTAGTGGGAGCATATCAAGTGTTTTGCCAGCCGATTTTCACCTTCGTCGAAAAATGGGCATCACAAAGATGGCCCGAAAGCAAGACCATCACCAAAGAGTTGAAGATCCCAATGCCAATCCGGGGTTATCGTCCTTACAAACTTAACCTTTTTAGATCGGTTTGGAGAACAGCGTTTGTGATGTTAACCACTGTGATATCTATGTTGCTTCCATTCTTCGGCGATGTTGTGGGGATTCTAGGGGCATTTGGATTTTGGCCTTTAACAGTTTATTTTCCAGTGGAGATGTACATTGAACAGAAGAAGATATCTAAGTGGAGTAGCAGATGGATTTGTTTGAAGATGCTAAGCATGAGTTGCTTGATGATTTCTATTCTAGCCGGAACAGGTTCAATAGCTGGTGTGATCCATGACCTTAAAGTTTATAAGCCATTCAAGACTACGTACTGATCGTTGCTTTTCCGGCTCGGTGGTTCATCGGTTAGTTTCTGATGGCAGATAAATTCAGAAATGTATTTGGATTTCAGTTCACACTATGGTAATACAATACAATACAATACAATACATTATTTAGGTAATACACCAAAGTATTTCGACGATAAATGAGTTCAGTGAAACAATTCACAGAACCATTTATCCCTTACATCTTACATCTTACATGAGAATCCCTTGTACTAAAAGTCAGATTGCAATTTGCTATCTCTATTAAAAATATAGACAAATTAGTTTTTATATGTTAAATTAAAAAACAAATTGCCCCTTTCTATTAAAAATTACATTCATTTCTACTATTAAAAACTTCTCTTAAAAATTTAATTCACTTCTACTATTAAAAACTGCCATGACTGACAGAACAATTTTATGTGACGTGTCACGTTACCTCATTCCAACATATAGAGAGCAATTTTTAACAATAAATATAAATGTAATTTTTAACAAAAATGGGCAATTTGCTCTTTAATCTAACCTACAAAGATTAAATTACCTATTTTTTAAGAGAACAAAATGCAATCTGACTCTTAGTACCCATGATACTTTTACCATCTTACATGTCATTCCTACCTTTGACACTTCCCAATCTACACTATTTCATATTCAAAAGAACTTCAATACAGAAAACCAGATTCACAGATAGCATTAGAATCGATCTTTCTTGACTTTAAAATGAAGGAAATTTATGTTATAATCAGTAATGTCGCGTTCCTTCACTCCCGTCCTATTAGTTAATAATATAGTACAATCATACTACTTACTAGTAAACGGCATCAAATTTCGAGGACTTGCAGTATGGAACGACACGGTCACATTATTATTTGAGATGCTGGCATCAACTTAAATGGAAGGCTAAAAAGATGGGAGGCTTGGCATTTTTCACTTCATTCAGACTTGAAGCTGTAACTTCAGGGTTTTCTAATGGCAGCTCAAGGAATCACATCCGAATACGTTTCGCATCATTCTGAGGGACGTCCACGTCACCACCATTGCCCTTTTCTGAGTTAACTGTTTGTCCCTGTATGCATTTTGACATCAACAGTCAAATGACATAACCATAGGATCTTCAAAAACTTCACATAATATTGGAGGAAAAAAATAGGGGAATATCAAAACATAGGAGAAAGACAATCTTTTTGTGGCTTTCAATAATATTGGCACCGTCCAAAGTTGCATATGTGAGACCTTAAGTATCAAAGTTGGGCCATTTTCTTGTAGTTAATTTTTAGGGATTTGATCACCTAATGCAGGTCTAAGGACATTTTTCCTACAAATATTTGCCAGCTAGACCTATAGAGGGGGGATCGACTCTTTTGGGAGAAGTCATCGAAGTGTCGTCTGATAGACAACCAATCTAGTCCCCCAACAACCAAAGGTATTGTCCCCTGAGACAGGGTTTTGTCTCCCATGCTCTGTTAAGAGCCAGCGTGCTGTGAGTGGCTACCTTGAAAGCCTAGTTCACAGAGTTAGGAGCGTCTCGACCATACATTGACATACGGCCACCCACCAAGAGGTGACAATAGCAACTCGCCCACCAAGGGCTCTATGAACCAAGCCCTCAAGGCAGCCACTCACGGCACGCTGGCCCTTGGCAGAACATGGGAAACACAACCCTCCCTCAAAGACAATACTTCCAGTTGTTGAGGGACTAGATCGGCTGCCTAGTAGATGACACTTCAAAAACTTCTCCGGAGGAGCCAACCCTCCCTCAACAAGACCTTTGAAAAATAAATTGCCTAAACGGTCAATCATTAAACCAAATGTTTGAAGCTGGAAATGGGTGCTTCAAGTTTCCAGGGATTTGCTATCAGAACCCATTAGAACTTACACTTTCACCAGGGACAACTGCATATCGCTCCGCTGGAGAAACCCAAGATTTACCTGCCAATAAAACACTTCTATATTCAAGCATATAAAAAGCCAGATAGCAGAACAGGAAGGGAATCGATCGTCATTATACAAAACCTGACAATGGGTCAAGCTTTGAAGATTCTATCTGTTGCCCACTGGAACCTTCAACACTCAAGGCTTCTATGATCTTTGGAAAATTCCTGAAAATAAGAATCCAAAATATCAGTACTTAGACCATGACAGCTTTGTTACTGTAAGCACTTTTATATGTTTTGATCAGAATCTTCATTTTTCTTTGAAGTATCCATGTCACACACCTATGCTCGATGCATATTCAGATTTTTGTATAGAGATATAACCCTCCAAATACATAGGGTGTGGAACTCATACCAGTATCTAACACTTACACCCAAGTCCAAATAACATATCTTTCTACAGTATCATGAAACCTAAACTTCAGTGGTCTAGATTAAAATGCTATTACCGGTCCATAGATTCTCCATGTCCAAGCTGTCCATTTGTACCCCTACCCCAGGAGAAGATGTTTTGCTCTTCGGTAATAGCAAGTGTATGCCTCCATCCACACGAAACCTGAACTACTTTCTGCCATGTAACACACAAACAAACATGTGAGAAGAGAAGAAAGAATTAAAAGAAAACTCCTAGAGCCAAGGGCTATCATAACCAATATTTGGAAGCAACAGTAACAAGAATGTGCCTGATCATTTGGAAATTTAACTTGCACTGGAGAGCAAATGTCGGTATTGTCACCAACCCCAACCTGTCCAAACTGTAAACAAGGTACAAAAATTAATTATTGCACCTTTAACAAGCATCCATAACCACGAAAGCAATTAAAGGACTTGTAAAATGTTAAGACACATGCACCAGTAAATTACTATTGTGCAGACAAATCCATCTGCATGTGTTCATACATGTCAACCAAAATGCATACACAATGACTCTGGATTTATGCCTAATGTATTAGAAAGCAAACCGAGGCAATGTAGTGATACGGCATGTTGAGTGGGGTTATCTCACCGCTGTTGAGTATTGGGCTATGTATTTCGAAGATATAAACCAAGGATAATTTATTTTCATTTTCTACCTTGTTCCATCCCCAGCCGTAGAGTTTTCCATCAGATGTGAGTGCCATTGTATGTCTCCATCCACCTGATATCTAGTAAGATCCAAAACCAAAATGAAACAAACAATTTCAAAAATAATTTTAAAGCCAACGTATATTCGAAAGAAACAACAAATGTCATGAAAGGTATGAGGCATACTACACATCAGATATCAATAACACAGAAAAAGGGGAGACCGTATCATACACATTTTAAAAATGAGATTACCATAATAACTCTAGCTGTTTGTATGTTACTTGCACTGGAATTGTCACTTAATATAGCCTGCTAAGAGTAAAAGTACTATAGAGGCCCTTGTCCTAAAAGTGGGATTGCATTTTGCCTCCTCTACTCAAAAAAATAGGCAAATTAGTCCCTGTAGACTAAACCAAAGAACAAACTGAACCTTGGAGACCAGTTTGCTCTTTAATCTAGAGTACAAAGACTAATTTGCCCATATGTTGAGTAAATGAGACAAAAATGCAATCTGACACGAGTACATAGGCCTCCATGGTACTTTTACCTCTGTTAAGATATCAAGAAATGACATCTCCCTCACTCCTTGCTAAAGACATGATTAGGAGATCATTGAACATGCACTTACGTGATAAGACATGTGAAAACCATGCTTTTTTGTTTTAACATGGAAGGAACATCTAAGAACTTCAGACTCTTTCTTGCAATACATTACTAAGAGATGGGAGCACCAAAAGGTCACCTGTTTAATAGAACTGTCGGCTAAAGCTTCCACCTTGTAAGGAACAAGATGATCCTCGAAGTCCCCATGTCCTAGTTGACCATACTTGCTCCAGCCATAAGTGTATAATCCACCAGTAACAGAGACTGATATGGTATGCCGCCATCCACAAGCAACCATATTCATCTTCTCTTCCTACAACTCGAAATTTTAACAGAAAACAAAGAAATAAAGGAAAATTACAGAAAAAAGAATAAAATAAGACAAGATGCAAAAAGGAAACTCACCTTTCCTGCGTTAGAATACAAAGAAGTCTTTAATTTCAATTAAAGACTAAAGGAAAGAAAGGCCCTTTTAAATACCAAGGATGAACAAAAGAAGTCTTTAATTGATAGGTAAATTACGTAGAAATTCAAATTACTAATTCAAAAGAAATTAAAAGTAAAGTAAAGATAATAACAATTTATTTGAATATCTGAATGTACCAAATCCTAAAGTTACACTATTACGCCCTCGCAAATTGATGGTCAATAGAGTAGAAATCTTGGATTCATTATGAGGAAAAAGCGTGGACAGTTAATAGAAAAAAATGTGGATTTTGCGACTGAGGTCACTATGATGGCAGACTCTTGTTGTGAGTTGCGACAGCTAAGAATTGAATAGGGAATATTGTAACTTTGGAGACAATGCCGATTGTGACCTAGTTTTATGAGTTATGGAGTTGTGATTGGTGTATACAAGACGTGGTTTAACGTCCCTTAGGCAAAGCTCCTCAACAGACAACCAAGATAGTTGGGCACGAACCTTGCCACTTGGAACCATTAGATTGAAGCCGATGGTTGGTTGGTGATAAAGAAAGTCAGTTTATTGGCTTTGGTGAACAGACTTGGCGTTGTTTTAGCCAAAAAAAAAAAAGGTAAATTGTTTGAGTCATATGAAGGTCCAAGGATGTCCTCGTTTGAACAAAGAGGTAAGAAAACATTTATAGGCTAGAAACGAGAACCATGCTGTTAGACAAAAGGCTTTTATACTATATTGAAGTAAAGGGAAACTTATCAAATTGCTCCAATAATTCATTGATAGAAACCTCTATTTATAGAGGTAAAGATAGTTATATGGACCAAATAAATCTTACTAGCTTGTTGACTTACATTGAGAGTAGAAACCTTCTCAGGAACTAAGCGATCATTTCTGTCACCTAAGCCTAAGTTACCATATCGCCCCCAACCCCATCCATAGAGGGCACCCTCTTTTGAAATAGCTGCAGTATGCTCAGCACCAGCAGCAACCATTTTGATAGAAATACCCTATAACATATATGACAGGATTCCAAAGTTAAGAAAGAAGCAAATACTATTTGAACAAATGTACAACTCTATATGAGTACAACACATTTTGCGAAGGTCAACAAAACTTAGTAACTTGTATGCAAGGAGAGGCTCCTTTCTCTTAATGCTAATACTATAGTACAAACATACTACCATGGAGGCCTTAATACAAGGAGTCAGATTGTATTTTGCCCCCTCTACTTAAAAATGAACAAATTAATATATGTACATTAGATCAAAGAGCAAACTGCTTCTTTTGTAAAAAATTTCATCCATTTCTATTGTTAAAAACTGGTCCTTGTACGTCGCCATAAGATACGCATGACATGTCATATGTAACAATCTGAAAAAATGGATGGAAATATTAACTGAAAAGACTAGTTTGTTCTTTGATTTAAATTTGCACTTTTTTTTTTAGGAAAGGGGGCAAAATGCAATCTAACTCCTAGTACAAGGGCTTCTATGGTAATTTTATCACATACCAGATAATGGAGCATTGCATGGAAATTTGTTAAAGAAAACCAGAAAACAAACAATACCTGAAAGGCTTTAATCTTTTGAGGCACTGGAGAGTCTTCAGTAGTTCCAAGACCAAGTTGACCATTTTGATTTCTTCCCCAACTTCAATTAAATTCCAAATGGTAAACATTAAAATAAGGGTAAAAAAAAACCAATCAGTAATAAAAGCTATCAAATGTATAAATTGAAAGAAGAGATAACTGCAAATGTAAACTTCTGTAGAAGAGAGTAAAGTAAGCTATTATACAAATCACTGACCAGCTTTCAAGAAAATAAATAGAAGCAGCTATTTTAAAATGATTAACTATCAGGTATAATATCAATTGAAATCAACATTAGCGGCATCTCTCAGTTCTTTTCACAGTCAAGCTTTCTTCTTTAGTAGTTTCTCTCCTGCACGGGAATAAATGCTTGAGGTAATAGTATTCAAAATGAAAGAATTTTACATTTAAGGGTAAACTGTAGTAAAGGTCACCCAACTATGAAAAGTTAAAAATGGTCAATCAACTATTTAATTTTAACTTTTTTGGTCACCAGCATGCTAATCAAAAAAATGAAAATACCCAAAAATCCAAGCTAGTTGAGTGACCAAAAAAATTTACTAATAGTTGAGCGACCATTTTTTAGTTTTTCATAGTTAGCTGACCAAAATAGAAAAAAAAAACCATAGTTGGATAACTAGTAATATAGTTTACCCTCCATTTAATTCATGCATTGCAGCCCTCTAATAGATCAGCCCTAATTGCATATAAAGGTCAAAGGTTCTCTAATTTCTTCAAGAATACAAGATTACCTCTTGAAATGCATTTTGCTTACAATCACAGTTTACTTCATGAAGGTCATGGGAACCAATATGTATCATGAATCTTTTAGTTCAGTAAAATAGGAGCATTATTATTTCATAACAGCCACTTCAAGCTACTATTTGTACTTGGATGTTAAACTCTAGGCACTAGTAAACATAGTTAACAGAAAATTGGTCAAACAAAAAAAAAACCTACTCGCTTTTTATCCTGAAACAAGGAAATTGAAATGAAATATAAACATAAAGGTAAAAGTACCATAGAGGTCCCTATACTAGGAATCGGATTGAACATTGCCCCCTCTATTCAAAAGCAAATTTATCCTTCTATTAAAAATTCTATCAACTTCTATTGTTAATAACTGGCCCTTGTACATCAACATGAGGTACACGTCGCATTCCACATGTCACTATATGGTTATTTTGTCAGCCACACTAGTTTTTAACTGTACAAATGGATAAAACTTTTAACAGAAATGACCAATTTGCTCTTTAATCTAACCTATAAATTAAGACTAATTTATCCATTTGTTGAGTAGGGAGGCAAAATGCAATCTGACTCCTAGTACAGAAGCCTCCATGATACTTTTACCAATATAAATTAAAAAGAAAGTAAAAAAGATCAAAAGGCCATACAAACCTTTGCACCTCGCCTTCCATTGTCACAGCCAAACAATGGCTGTCACCACAAGCAATTTGTTTGATCCTCAGACCATGTAATGCTTTTATTGGTTGAGGAGTGAACAAGTCACTAGAGTTTCCATGACCAAGTCTACCAAAGTCACCCCTGGAATTAATAACAGTTAAAAGCAGTCATATATTTTAGTCAAAATTGAAAATAGATAAATGAGATTATGATACAAAAATTACCTCATAAGATACAGTATGCTGTTTTAAAAGCATAAATGAACAAGTTAAAAGAGTTAAAGAAAAGGTACATGCTTGTTCCTTAGTAATATGCTGTTGGCATGAGAATAGATTAGACAAACAAAGAACAACCCACATAAATTTAATTTATAAACTTAATATAAGCCTGAATAGTGGAGAAAAAGGATAAATTTTAACAAAACAGTTCAAAAAAGTTAATACAGATGTGATTATAGATGATATGAAGAATGTACCATCCCCAACTATAGACTTCTGCATTTGACAATGAATATGCAATTGTATGATCAGCACCACAGGTAATAGATATTATGTCATGTCCATCTAAAGCACTCAATCGAGTAGGAGAAAGTCGATCCTCCACATCCCCATGGCCTAATTGTCCATCCTCTCCTCGTCCCCAAGAGCAAATAATATTTCCAGCTGTAAATGAACAAGAACCAGATTATAGGCTTAAGTAGCTCTATGCAAGTCAAATGAATTCATAAAGTAAGCTGAACAAATGTCAGAATCTAAACTTGAAATACACATACAAGGACTCAAAAGACAAATTATAATAAATGTCAAATTAGTGAAGCAATAAGACAAGGTAATACTGAAAATCCGGTAAAATTACCATGGAGGCCTTTGTATTAGGACTTGGATTGCATTTGAGCCCCTCTACTAAAAAATGGGAAAATTAGTTACTATACATTAGATCAAAGAGCAAACTGGTCTTTTGCTTATAAATTTCATCCATTTTTACTATTAAAAATTGGTCCTATATGTCAGAATCTGGTTATTCAGGTAGCCATACCAGTTCTTAACCGTAAAAATGGGTAAAATTGTTAACAGAAAGGATCGGATTACACTTTGATCTAATGTATAGGGAGTAATTTACCTATTTTTTTAATAAAATGGACAAAATGCAATCTGACTCTTAATTCAAGGGTCTTCATGGTACTTTTACCTCTTTTAAGTTAATGGAAGCAATAGCAATGACAGCCCATTTATTTCTCAAAGCTTAGTTGGGTCAAGGATCTACGGCTTAACAATTTAATGAACTGAACAGCAGTTGGAAGAATTGTTTGTTCAAAATTTAGTGCATTAATTTATTCACATGAGGAAAAGTGAAACATGCCATCAATCACAACCGTTGTCCACCATTTAACAGTGAAGATCATATCAAAACATGTCTCAAATTGGCTCAGAAGTCCCATCAAATAGTAAAAAGACATAAATTAATTGGCCGTTTGAACAATATAAAGATCATATCTAAGTAAACTACAAGCAGTCAACCAATCATAGCCACCATGCAACAAGGAACACTGCAAAATTACAACAAATGACAGAACTGATTGCAGAAAGAAACAAGGAAAAAAATATAAAATTGAAGAACAAATTAAAACAATGAAGAAGCAGGCACTGCTAAACAAGTGAAATGAAGTAAAAATTTTGTAAGATTTAAAAGACCCTAAATGTTTCTTCCAAAAGATGAAATATCTGGGAAACTTTGGATAGATCAACAACTTTCCAGCATATAATAAGAAAATAAAAGAAAAAAAATGGAGCTTACAGAGAAGAGCAACAGAATGGCTAGCACCAGCAGAGATGAAAAGAACCTGACGAAATGCACCACTGACGTCAATCAAACTCATTTCCTCCTCTGCCATTTGTGGATCTTATTACAACCCAAACCCTCTTTTTCTCTCTGTCTGAAAAGGGCAAAGATATTTTTGTGGTTTTGCTAGAGGAAGAAAGTGAAACAAAGATATTTGGGAGTATGTTAGAACAAGAAGATGACACAAGTAAGGCTTTGTTTGAATGAATAGGGAAAAAGATGATAAGAATAAAAAAAAAATGAATTGAAATGAAGAAAGTAATAAAGAGGGAGTGGGCGAGGATTAATTATAGCGACAGAGGTAGGACATGTGCATGATACATGCAAGTACAAACAATCTAACAACGAAAACAAAAACAATTTAATTAGGCCTAACCCAGGCTAAATTACCATGGAAGCTCTGTACATTTTGTTTATTTTATTTAAAAATTAGAAAATTTAGTAAATTGATTATATCAGTTAAAAAATTTATTCATTTGTATCATTAAAAACTGGTGTGACCGATAGAATAACTAAATAGTGACATATGCGTGTCATGTGTACCTCATGCTGACATATAAGTATCAATTATTAATAATAAAAATAAATAGAATTTTTAATAAAATGACTAATTTACTTTTTGATCTAACATATTTAATTTACCTATTTTTTTAATAAAATGACAAGTTTTGGATTCAGATTATATCGATATGGGAATATTTAAATTCAAACAATTTTAGATTTAGGTCATTCAGGATTGACACTCATTTTTAAGGTTGAATCATTTCAGGTCAAAGAAACAGTACTAATTGTCACTTAATTATTTGTTAAGTATTCATTTTGGTGATCTAATTATGAAAAGTTATATTGATTATTAACGTTAAGGAGAATATAAGTTTTGGCCCTGAACTTGGCATCTAGGTCCACTTTGGTACTTAAACTTAAGAATTTGAAAAGTATAGAAGTTTGGCGACTTGACACTCTGAGATTGTGTCACATCATTAATTAAAATTTAATATATATATAAACTTTTAGGTAATAATGTGACATAATCTTAGAGTGTCACATATAGTGCTCTAATAAAAGGACTGATGGTTGAATTAGTAAGACCACTGATTCTTGATTTAACCAATTTGATCGGTTAAACTACTAGATAAAAAAATAATTAAATAACTAATTAAAATTCATAAAAATAAAAAAATTAAATTGATTCAACATATTCAACTACATATTTTTGTCTTAGTTTCTAATTTTTACTAGTTTGGAGCTGTTTCCGGTTCAATCAATTCAACCCCTTTATTCGAACCAGTATGTCAGTTAGTTCTTGTCCAATTGGTCCGACCAATTAATCTAGTCTTGTTTGAATAACACTAGTCACATCATTAAGTTTTGATGGAATCTAAGTTTAAGGATCAAAATAAATTTAATTGTCAAATTCAGAAAAAAAAGTTGATAAAAAAACATAAATACCAAAATAGACGTGACTGGTAAGTTGGAAGTGCAAAATTTATATTATTCCTGAACGTTATTGGAACTTCTTTTCGTTGGTCCTTCGTTTTCAAGGAATTTTCACTTTGTATTTATTTTATCTAATTCTATTTTTTTTTCACACACGTTGACATGAGTCTTCTTTTTCATGCTCCAACCACCATCAAATATTGGCTTCTTTCCCTTTCGTTCACAGCCCATAGCATCAAACTCCATCTAAAGTTGGGTAAGGGATTAATGGTGGTACTAATTGGTGGTCAAATTGTAGTTCAGCTTCTCTCTTTATTTGTCATTTACCTTGCTCTTAGTCTTACTCCCACCAATTTTATGCTAATTTTCATCAATTTTGTGTTAGAAAATTAGCTCGTAATTAGTTTTGGTTCTGATTGTGAAGTGCCAATTTCATTATTAATTGAACAAAATCAAAGTTACTTTAGTCCAAGAATTGTTATGTTTCATTTATTTTGCTTTAAATACATTCAAATTCACTAATGGAAAGTAACTTTTAAAGTTTTATTTATTTATATAATATATTTTAATTTGGCCATTTGAATGGAAATCTTTGTAATTTCATCACGACTTTAGAAAATATTTTTATTTTAGTCACCCAAACGTTATATCTTTAATGGTGACTAAATTTACACGCCAAATCATGTCCACATCATGTTTATATTTTCATTTTAGTCATTCAACTTTCAAGTGATTATCATGTTGGTGACCAAGAAAAAAAATCTTTAGTCCTAATGTTAAAGAGACTGATAAAAAGGAAAAATGAAGCATACTTTTATTGATTGAAATTAGAGTATTTATAGAGCAATACTCAATTAACAAGAATTCAAAATAAGAGTTCAAAAAAAAATGAAGGATAATAATTAACTAACAAAATATCAAAACTTTTGATGAAGTCATGTACTATCACGCCCCCTAAAGTTGGGATTGATTGGAACAGTTCCCAACTTGACAAAGAATTTATCGAAGGTAGCAGTTGTAAGGGGTTCACTTGAACTTGTTCACAAACAAAATGGAAATCGATTGCAAGATGCTTCATCTGACTACGAAAGATCGGATTTTCACAAAGATAAACAGTCGATCCCAACATTATCAAAAAATGTCGAGGAGTAGTAGTAAGCTTGTAGCGACGTTCTTGCAACAAATTTGTTATCCAGCTGGTCTTTGCGAGAACAACCACAACAGCTTTATACTAAGCCTCCATAGATGATCAAGAGATAGATCTTTGTTTTTCAAAAGACCATGAAATGAGTGTATTCCCAAGATAAACCACATAAACAATGGTAGAAGTATGATTATCAAGGTCACTTGCCTAATCAGAATTAGAATAGACAAGCAAGTTTTTATTAAGGTCTTTGGAAATGTTAAAATCATAATAAAAAGCACCGTTAAGATACCGAAGAACTCTTTTTTTAGGTTTCCAATGACACTCTTTAGGAGAATGCATGTATTGAAAGAGTTTGTTGTCCATAAAAACAAAGTCGAATCTAGTAAATGAATGATATTGAAGCTTGTCAAGGATGCATTGATAATAAGATCCATCAATAGTGGCACCAGTAGGAGTTGTAAGTACTGTGGTGGAGCTCATAAGAGTAGCCGTAAGCTTGCTTAAATCCATATGAAATTCATTGAGCATATCTTGAATATATTTTTGTTGGGATAAAATAATTTCAATAGAGAAGCAAATTACCTCAACTCACAAGAAGTATGAAAGACACCCAAGATCTCTGAGAGAGAATTGACTAGCAAGGCCATCAATAATAGATTCGACACCACTTGTAGCATTGCTAGTGAAAATAATATCATCAACTTAGACTAACACATAGACAATGAATCCACGATTATGAAGGATAAATAAGGATGAGTCAACTCTAGACGTAGAAAAGCCCACAGTATCAAAATAATTCTGAAGTTAGATTTACCATGCATGAGGAGACTGGTTAAGGCTTTAAATTGCTTTCTTTAGCTTGCATACATAAGAAGGTAGAGTGGAATCTTCGAACCCTAGTGGATGTCTCATATAAACATCCTCTATAAGATGGCCTTGAAGAAAGGCATTGTTAACGTCAAGTTGATGAGTAGGCCACCCATATTGAGTCGCTATAGTCAAACTAATCTACTTGTTTTGGGCTTTACAACAGGGTTGAAGGTAGGACCATAATCAAGACCTAGTCTTCGAATGAAACCCTTCACCACAAGTCTCGCCTTATTTCATATTTCATAGCTTCAACCCAGTGCGAATTTTTTCTTGGTTATATGTGGGAAGGGTGTAGAAAGGTACTGTAGGAGCGATGTAATCAATTAATGCTTTTGATTTTAAATGTGTAATCATGGGATAGGTGGATTTTGGCTCGATGTGACTTTGGGTTGGTATTGTTGTGATGGCAGACGACAATATGGAAAGGTGAGTAGTAGTGGGAGCATCAACTGAGTGTTTAGGATCCATGGATTTCTTGTTTGGTAAATTTTTACGGTGGTACGTTTGTATTTGTTTAGAAGGAGATAAAATAAAATTATTAGGAACAATAACTTCACAAGTACTGAGATTTGGACATGTACTTGAATACGCGATGGGTAACAACAAATTCTCTTGATAGACAAGCAAGATAGACAAGCAAGAGGTGGAAGTTCTAGAATAAGATTTGAAGTTGTGGATAATGTCTTTGAATCTTGATATTTTTCAACATATCCCCAAGACATAGTTTTAAAAATTGATTTTACATAGGAAAATATATATTGGTAAGGATAAGGATTTTAAAAAAAGCTTACCTCCATTGATAAATAATGTGACACTCTAAACTCAGTCGGGACGGTCTCGCCCGAATCCGAAATGTCACATTAGTCACTAAAGTGACCCAAAACACATCACATCCTAACACGTGCACAACACATACAACATAAAATAAAACATTCAATTAATGACAATTATATAGTATTACAATTCTAATATGTTAGTAATCATATCATTTAACAAATCGACTTAGGCTGCCTTTGGTTCACCGTTTAACGCTAGTGAGGTGCAGTTGGGCTACCAACCTCACTGACAACCTGTTTGGTTGAGCATTTCGGTGTAGCCAAAACCAATTTTCACCACACTGATATCCCAAAAACCAACTGGAGCTGAAAGCAGCAATAAGTTCACTGGTGCAGCAGAGGTATTACTTTTATTTATTAATTTACTATTTTATCCTTGAAAGTTTTTTATCAATCTTTTTTTTTTTTCAGATTTGGCAGCCAAATTCTGCTGATAACGGGGAAGAAATACCTCTGCTGCAAGCTGTGTCAACTCCTTCTCAATCGACAACCGATAAGCTTGTGATTAAAAATAATTGTCATTTTATCTAATAAATAATTTAAATTGATTATATAATTCATTAAAATATTTATAATAAAATATTAGAAGAAAAATTTTAATATTTTATTAAATGAATTTATAAATTCACATATTTTAATAATTTTATATAAGTAAAATAATTTAAAAACTTCTATTATATATCAATTCTAATCTGATGTCCTTAATAGTCATTTTTTTATTTTCACCTCACCGCTACATCTGCGTTTGAATCCAAGCACACACTCCACCATTGTTTATAATCTCACCGCTATAGTAATTAATCTCACCGCCACCGCTGTTTTTAACCTCACTGGAGGTAAACACACCGCCCATCCAAACTAAGCCTTAAATTGAATGGTAATTTTTAGCCAATTTAGAAATTAGAGCTTAAAAGACTAAACCGTAAGGATGACAAAATATCAAATTAATCGTATTACAAATTTTATTTATTGAGTTACAAAATTAAACATCTAATTTACCCGTGTACACGTTTTCAAGGAGTTTAGTAACCATTTAAAGCTCTTATTGCATTACTTAAAATTTAAGACTAAATTGCAAAGTTGAGGAAACTACCTTTAGGAGCACCTAGCTCTATGTTGGGATGACGCAAAGAAGCATGTAGCAAAGTGCCCTAGTGATAGGCTCTCATCCTAACATCATGAATAGGGCATCCTGATGCCAGTTCCATGCCCTGACGATGTTTGAATATTGTCTCGACGTCCCCTGAATTTTTGCAGCAAATAGACCTGCAATTCAGCAATTCAAAGTTTGGGCACTTCCTCACTTACCACTTCGTGCATTTAAGGTCTAAACTCAACCCACACAAGTCATATTACTCTCTTTTCAACATTTAAAACATGCTCACAACCTCCAAAACACATAATGGCATAATTAGACTCTTTAAGTGAACAATACATACTTGCTTATATCATTAGACCCTTGTGAATGTATAAATGTTTTTTTTAACTCTCAAAGAATATTTTCAAGTTGCCATGTTATTATGATAAAGCAAATTTAAGTTACAATTAGGGGTGACAATTTGGATCGAGGATTTTGATATATCCAATTCGAAATTTTGCGAATTCAAATAATATTTAGATTCAAATATTAAAATTATTAGATGTTGCGGATGTGTGAAGCGAATGCTAATAAACCCCCTCAAATATCCATTATTTGAATTCACATTCAAAATTCGAATAATGGATTCAAATATCCACAGATATCCGACTTTGCATAGTTGGTTACAAAATATTTAAAATTTTACTTCCAACCGGGTTTGAACACATGACCTTTGATAATTAAAATTTTAATTATCAATGTTAATATTCAACTTTAATTGAAGTTTGCACAAACTAATAAATAACATATAAATATCAATTAAAATATTTTCAAAAATTAAATATTTAATTAATAATAAAATTAAATATGATAATTAATAATAAATATAATAAAATTAAATATGTTTAAAAAAATTTCAAAAAAAATATCTCATTTAACATCTTATTCTCTTAAATCTCATGTAGCTTCTCTTAAATATTATTCTTTTGTATTCGTAAACCTAACTAAACAATGAGATAAAATCATCAGGATTTCTATATTTTTTATTATCCCTGTATTATTTGATCAACTCAATTAGTTAAATTATTTTAAAAAATTAACTACTATTTATATAATTAAAATAAATATTATAATACGAATTTATTTTGTAATGTGACATAATTATCTTTAATAAATATTATATTATGAAAATAGTATACATACATTTTTAAGGACATTGATCTGTCGTAATTTCATATGGCAAATTAGGCTTTCCGGTTACACTTAAGGAGCTTATTCTCAAGTAAAGTACATCTTTTTCGTAGTTTTTAGGTTTTGATTTAATAAGTGTAAATACCTTGTTTTTACTTATTTTGAGACCCAAATTGGCCAATAGTGTTATTGGGGGCCCTAACATATGGTTGAGTGATGTAGGGACGCATTGGAGGCTGAAGCCGAGCAAGAATGACACCAAGGGAGAGTGTATTGCAATAACCAAGCCTTGGAATCACAATACCTCCAACAAACCAAAGATTGGAGACCACCCTTCAATTGTATCACAATATCCATTTTGGCTATGTGATATCCACTTGCCAAGAAACACCCAAAGTTCAAAATTGTTCAATCTATCACGATATTTTATTCATTGGTATCCCGATCCCTTTGGTATCGCGATACCAACATTGTGAGGGGACAAAAATTGACAAAAAAGGCAGTCTTTGTCCACCCAAAGCATCAATCATTGACAACTCATTCAAGGATATTTTGGGCATAAGAACAGGGTTAAAATAACTACTTATATCAGCCAAAATTTGGCTAAGAGAAAAAGAGGTAACATTAGCTTAGTTTAGGTTTGGTTTTCTCTTAGCTTTGCTTTCTCTTCTTCAAGGGTTTTTTAGTTTCATTTCCTTAGCTGCAGATTTAATATTTCTCTGCAACTTTTCTTCTTGTTTTAGTTGTTCTTATTGATAGTTATTATTGTAGCTTACGTTTATTTGCACTTTCAGTCATTGTACCTTGATTGTAAGACATTTTTAGCTTTAGTTTAATGTATTTCAATTTCCTTTATTTTAAAGTTTATTCCTTTTATGTTTTTTTTTTACTTTAGATTCTCTTGTTGAATGCTTCTCTTTACATGCCCTTTAATTTTTCTTGCATAAAAATCCCAACTTTTACATTTTTCTCAAGTTTTTCTTTTATGGCTTTCATGCATTTCATTTCCTTACTTTTAAAGAGGGTTGTTTTATAAAGATGTGGTGAGTTGATTTTTGGATGATGGACTAAATCATAATAAATTGGACTAATTAAAATTAACCTAAAAACTTAGGATTGACGACCCTAAATGAATATATAGGCAAGTGAGACCGAAAGAAGATCTTGTTTGGCACCAATTCACTAGTCCTAGGTTAACTAGTAAGATCGAAAAATAATCCAGATTAATTTGTCTAACTTGGTAAAATTGAGATCGAGAGGTAGAATGGAGTCATTTTGAGAGTTTAAGTAATTTGGATCCCTAATTCGAAGATTAGTGAACCACATAATTTAAATATATAAATATAGTCTAAGCTAGATTTGATGTTTTTATTTGTGAACGGAATAACTTTTATAAACACACCTGATATCTAAATATATAAATATAGTCTAAGTCAAATTTGATGTTTTCTTAATTTTCAAATTCATACTAAAGAAATTAAACTCTAACTTAGTGTTTGCCATAAGCAATAACATGGAACTTCCAAAACTGACAAACTTATATAGAGTTCGCCAAAGCTACTGTGAAGCAACAATGTTGACAAACTGTACAAAGTGCAAACACTAATGACTGGCGAACTGTTATCCACGAGCCATTAATAAATCTTGATATGTAGAATAGGAGAAACCCTGTGAACCGAGTTCGCAGTATCTAAACACGTAGGAGTAGTTTACGAAACTTACCCTATTAAATGAGTCTTACACTGCGAAGACATAGAATATGCGAGCTACATTAGGAGCGAACCCTAATGATGAGATGTGTATACCGTATACTTAAAGTAAAATACCACCTGGTTAAAAGTTAGTTTAAGTGTATTAATGAAAGTACTTATATGATAATTCGTTGCATGTTAGTAACTTAAGCATATTTTATGTTTTAACTTGTAGTGTGTTGGAGGTTAGGCTGGTTGTTAATGGAGAGTCACTTAGGTGACTAATGTGGCGTTTCATAGCTTAGGTTCAGCGATCGAACCAATTATGGCTTCCATACTTTTCATTTCCATGTTTATTAACTTTCTTTTCAACATGAGTAACTAAACTTTTAAAGGGGGTTGGTTGATGGAGATGTGGTGAGCTAATTTTTGGATGAGGGACTAAATCGTAATAACTTGGACTAATTTGAATGAACCTAAAAACTTATGATTGACAACCCTAAGGGAATATATAGGCATGTCAGGCTGAGAGGAGATCTTGTTGGGCACCAATTCATTAGACCCAGGTTAACCGATGAGATTGAGAGATAATCCATATTAATTTGTCTAACTTAGTAAAATTGAGGTTGAGAAGTAAAATGGAGCCAATTCGGGAGTTTAAGCGATTTGGATCCCTAATTCGAATATTGGTGAACCACATCAAGATCAATCAACCATCATTTGCTAGTAATTGTTAATTTCGTAACTTTTTAAGGTTTACAATTTAGTCATTGTTAGCTAGATGATAGATTAGTTTAGTTTCTCTTGACTTTATGATTTCTCGTAATATAATTTCTGTGATTAGTTGGTTAGACTCTTTACTTTGCACGCATGTTATTGAGAAAATTTTCAATCCCCAATTCTCTTGGGTTCGATCCTTGGAATACTCCAGTGTTCTATTGTAACACTACAAATATTACAACTGACATGTCACACTTGCAGTAAAGCCGCAATAGTTATATTTGTTTTTAATCTCAGTGTTGATTTATCTCTCCCCCGTTGGTTGAGGGAGAGGCAGTCAGACATATAATATATCATTAATAGTTAAATTGTGCATGTATAATAATTATTATAACATCATGATATATGCATTCTTTTATTAATGATCTACAACCTAAACCTTAAATATATAACTAATTTTATGGTATACTCTAATATATACAGTTAGTATTTTATAGTTAAGGTACATTAGTTATGTATATTATAATAACATATTTGTATATAGGGCTACATATTAAATTCCATTTGGCATGCTGGCTGGAAATAACATTGCCATATGTCAAATTCTATAGTAAAAAAAAGGTCATTCTGTTGAAAATCAAGATCGACTTGATTCCGTCTCACACAAAGCACAAGTACTATTCATTTAAAGTCTATTATTATAAACATCACAAAAGACTCAGTTTTGAAATTTTTAAATCTATCGCTATAACTGTAAAATCGTTTTCTTAACCATTTTTTCCTACAAGCACTTGGTACAAGAATGCTAATACTTCAAGCCATTATCTGTCTGTATAGACACAAGTGATGTCCTCCAACAATTTTAGATACATTAAATATCCAAGGTTCCTTGGCTTATCTTCTATAAGCAATTCAATGATGACACACAATATGTATGCTCTAACATATTGGGCAAACTTTTCATTGTTGACATCATCTATCAGTGGATGCTCGACCAATCTATGTAGCCATGTCAATTTCACTCGGGCAACCTTTAAATCTCTCTTGTCTTTGGGATAATGGCCAAGTAACCTCCTCATCTTTTGCTCAAGCTTGAATTCAACCACCCCATTAACAACAACTCCTTCAATTGAAAGAATCATGATTAAGACTACATGTTCCCAAGTTATTATCGATTCACTGTAGAAGAAGTGGAAGGTAATTTTGCCACCGTAAAAAAAAAACTTGTTATATCTAGACAATTTGCAAGCTGATCATACTGCTTGTTTGACATCAAATAATATACTTTACTCCGAATATAGAGGTTTCATTCCTCAACCTAGTACGTAAATAAAAGAAAAAAATCAATATTCTAAAATCAACATAAATAAGATTTAATATAAATAACAAATAAATAATATTTTTTTCAAGTAATAACTTAATAAAAATTACCATATTAATGATTACCTGAGCTATATGATTTGGTTATTTCAACATAGCCATATTAGAGTTTTAAATATCAAATTTAAGGTGAAAAGAAAGGATATGGAGAGTATTTTTGGTTAAGCAGTTGACAATGATGGGAGGCAACATCAATTAAGTTGTAAAAAAAAATAGGAGAAGAATATTTATAATTACGGTAAAAAATCATGACGACGATGCCACCCATGAGTGTTAACTCTAATTAATTAGGGTTAGATTGTGTTAAATGGTAAAAAATAGTGTATACCTAAACAAGACATCCATTAGTGTCAAGGTTATACAAAACATTTATTAGAGTTAGGTTTACAGTAGTTGATTAACCTACATCTTCCATTAGGGTTTTATTCTGACACTCACCACTGATGTCGAGATCCATATAATGTATTTATTAGAGTTTTACTCTGAATAGTAAAAAACTTAGTTTCAAGTCAATTAGAAATTATTCAAATGTATGTCTTCCATTAAGAGTGCAATGTACTTTACCACTATACGAAATTGTAGCTTGTTAATTTAATTATTGATGATCACTTATTCAAATTTAGAAAGTGATGATTTATTATTCAATTGATACATTTCCATGAGACATTTCTTTTAAGAAATATGTCCAACATGAAAGGTTGTGACTAATCAAAGGCTGGTGCTCACAAAATCATTACAATCAATCCTATTTTCAGAAATTAGACTAAGAGTTAATGAATTCCTCGATTTTACTAATCAAAGGAAATTTAAAAGCTTCATTGTATCCTGAAAAGACCTTTGTTTTAACCCTCTAGCAACTTTGTGTGGGGGAAATAGTTCTTCTTAGAAAGTGTCACTCGTGCCTCGAAGCCTACTATTTAATTCAATATCGTCTCAAAATCTATCTTATCCATTCAATATATCCAACAATCAAATAGAACTATTTTGGAGATTATGACGAAGGCTACTACCGCATTCAAAGTGATGAACCAAGAGTTAATGAAACATGACCGATTTGATGGTTTAAACTTTAATTGTTGGAAATATAAGATATTGTTCCTTCTTACTGTCTTAAATGTGGCATACTTTCTGGATCCAAACCTACAACCTGTGGAGGATCTTGCCCCCAATGCAAACCTTGAGGAAATTGCGAAAGTGGCCAAACTCAAGAAGAAGTGCGAAGAAGACAATTTCACATGTTGAGGACACATCTTCAACACCTTGTCTGATCGATTGTATGATCTCTACATGTCGATGCAATCCCTGGTGAAAATATGAAAAGCTCTTGAAGAGAAATACAACACTGAGCGACAAGGTACTGATAAATTTGTAATAATAAAGTATTTCGAATTCAAAATACTCGATAGTATCTTGATCATGGATCAAGTCCATGAATTACAAGTCCTTGTAAGTAGGCTTCGTAACTTGAAAGTTGTTATTCCAAAATTATTACAAGTCGAGGCTATCATCTTGAAGTTTCCCTTGTTTTGGAACAATTATTGGAAGAAACTTCTGCATATGGAAAAGGACTTCACTATGGAGAAAATACTTAGGCATTTGTGCATTGAAGAGGAAATTCGAAAGCGTGATGCGGTGTATCTTCCCCAAAATTCTAAAGTGAACCTCGTGAGTGAGTCCAAGAACTCTCGAAATGGTAAGCAAAAGGCCACATCCGAAACCAATGATGTAACGCCCCTAACCGAATTCCATCACCGGATTAGGGTTACAGATTATTACCAATCAATTAAAAATCATACAACATCGTAACATTTAATACCTTAAACATATCATAAGCCATTTAATCACATATATTTCGTCCTTAAGTCGGCCTTTCAAAGCCCTAGAAAATAGCTTGGAAACAATTTGGGACCAATTTGAAACAAAATGGAAAGTTTAGGAAAAAAGTTACAAAACTAGAAACAGGGGCCATACGACCGTGTGACTCTCGAACAAGGGACACATGGTCGTGTCCCAGCCTATGTCCTCACCTGTGTAACTCACTGAGTAGGGTTATGTGGCTGTGTCACATTAACTCTCTAAGTTGCCTCACACGCCTATGTGGCATGTCGTGTGTTAAGTTGTATAACTCACTGACTTGAACACCAAGAAACTCACAAATGACACACGGTCATATTGCCAGGCTATGTATCTCATACAGCCATGTGACAGCCCGTGTCTTAGGCCGTGTAAACCCAAAATTCACCTAAGATCAAGATATTTTATAACCAAACTATGCGTAAATATACAATCCCATTGTGCACACTTCCAAGAGACCTAAACATCATTCAAACACACCTAAAGATGTCATTTAAAAAACCTAATTCATCTAACCAATATTTCATTCAAGGCACCACAAATGCATCAAAACATCAAACACCTAAACATGCCAATATTGTCATAATACAAACATAATAACCAAATTCAATTCACTACCATTTATAGCCAAATGCAAGTCATCAAAACATACTAAAAGATCATGCTTTTCAATCACTACAAGTGGTCAAGATGACCTTACCTAACAAGCAATACAAGTCCATCATATAAACATAAACTTTAAGACACAAGCATACTAATTCAACTATATAATACATCAATGAGCCATCAATACAAAAGACTTATACGTGCCATTATTAACCTTGGCTAAAATACTCAAAAACTACCAAATTGACTGCTAGATAGTGTGATAGGTCTTCCACGAGCTTCCAACCAAATCGAGCTTTCTAATGATCTATAGGAAAAGAAAACAACTAATGTAAACAATAATGCTTAGTAATTTCGTACAAAGGCAACTTAACCGCTGAACATATTAGAATAAACAACTAAGCATAATTTTTATTATATCTTAAGCTAACTTTCGTTTTCTATTCACCACCTTTCATGGATAATTGGTGTAACCTTGCATATACATATATATTTTCCTTATAAGCATTTCATATAACCTTTTCACTTAAATATTTCTTCTTACCATAACACTTACACATTTAACATATAATCATTTTGTAACTCATCTTTCGTTTCAAACTTTTGTATAAACATATCATCCCAGAATCACTTACTTTCATTAAACAATGTGAAAACTAAATAAATAGATTAATCATACATGTTATTCATTTACGAAGCACTTATATGATTAGTACTGAAAATGGTTCATCGTATGCTTCCTATACTATAATAATTCAATCCAAACTCATTCATATATGTGTATAAATATCTATCTTTAACCGTATAATCATCAATATAATTATACTCACATATGATTAAGTAATTCATCGAACGTTGAACATTTACTAATATCTTGACTATACATTAACCTTTAATCACATAAATAATTTTGTAAATTCCATTAACATTTAGCCCGATGAACTAGTAACTTGACTCGGATACTCGGGTAACTACACCACACCAAAGGCATCACAGATGCATAACAGGAGCACTGAAGTGCAGACAGGGGCACAAATGTGCAAACAGGGGCACCGTAGTGCGAACAAGAAAACCGAAGTGTATGCAAAGGCACCGGAGTGCAAACAGAGGCAACGAAGTGCAAATCTCGTACAAGCATGCATGCTAACCCTATTTGCATGTCAATCGTATCCTAGTGATTACTACATTCAACCGAGCATTTTATGTAATCCACTACCTTTATACATATTTATCAATCAAGGGCATTTCATTGTTTCTGTACACATAATATGATATCAACATATATTCATACTATCAACAAGGATTGTCACCATCCATTAATCACTTTCATATGAATTTAATTTCAATATTTAAAATATATATAATAACATATAAAATTTCACATGTATTTATACAATTTACCAGCAACAATAACTTATTTTCAAGAAACTTACAATTTACACATCAAACATTATGAACTTAGGCTCCGTTAGTTTCACTGAAAATGACTTTCGAAAAATGATTTCTGGAAAATGATTTACTTTTCTAGAAAAGCTAATATTTTTGGGTGTTTGGATGAATCTGTGTAAAATATTTTATGTTGTTTGGTAGATTTTTTAAAAATATTTCATAAAAGTTGTTTTCAATTAAACAAGCATACATTTGAGATTTTCTTATTTTTTCAATATTTAATTGAATTTATTTTTATCTATAATTTTATATTTTACACTGTTTTTGCATATATTAAAAATATTATGTTAAATTCAAATTCATTACAACGTCATTTTTTAATTACATGACTACTGAGTGAGTATTTTTTATTTAAAAATGTGACATCAAAAAATTTGACAAAAAAATTAACGATGTCAATAATTGGACTTGATTTTCAAATTTGAAAAGTAAAGGGACTAAATTCTTGAAAATAAAATTACAATGACTAAATTACAAATCTATGAAGTGTACATAGACTTATGACATATTTTAACCTTTAAACTACAAAACATTTATTATTAATATATTTATAATTGTAATAAATATTTATTATTAAAATATTAATATTAAATATTTTCAATAATATGTGAATAATATTATTTAAAATTATTGTTTTTAAAATTTATTATTAAAATAAAATTAAAATATTAAGTAATTTATTAAAATAATAAATTATATTTATTATATTAATAAGTTATTATAAGACTAAATATAAATAATTAAATATGTATGTTCAATAATATTGAAAAATATAATATTTTAAATATTTTTAAAAATAAAAATAAAAATAAAATTTATTATCAATATAATAATATTAAGCTTGATTTAAGTTAATTTTTATAAAAAAATAAAATTATCCATAGATGAGCTATTTTCTGAAAAATGACTTACGCTTTTCAAAAGGGCAAGTCATTTTACAGGAAAATTGGTTTATTTTACCTTAACTTGTAAATCATTTTCTATTGATCAAATTATTTTCTGTGAAACAAACACATAAAAATATAGAAAACATTTTCTGTAAAACCTTTTACATTTAAACAAACGGACCCTTACCTTAATCCAAGTAACATTTAAATAGACAACATATAACTCATAATCACAAAATACATTAGCAATAGTTCGCATATCCTTTAATTTGATTAATTCCTCTAATTGATCCATAATAATAATTTATCATATCTTTACCAGTTAATTTAACCATAACATAAATAACTATTTACATTCATCTAAAATGGAAAAATAATAATTTCTATCCATATACAAACTTATCTCGATAACTACAGTTGTAACAACGAAGTCAACGACTAATCCAACCATAACTTTTCATCTATTTTGATCCATTTGGTTTGTTTTGTGATCTAAATAATGACGTTTCACTCAATTAAACCATTCAATAACGTAAAATAATTAATTTAACTTATAACTTTTATTATTGGGAAATTTATAAAATTACCTGATACGAGTCACAAAAGCCCAAATTCTTGAAGGCGAGGCCCAATAAGCAAATTCCCAGCCCAATCAAGAAATCCATCCATACTTAGTTGAAAATCAGGCCAAATTGTCAAAGTGGCCCAAGTTGTAAAGTTTTATTTTTATTTTTATTTATTTATTTATTTATTTATTTATTTACTTAGTTTAAATTTTTATGTCAATATTCAATCCAAGAGTCCCAGATAAAATGACATTTGACCAAATTTTCATATTAAAATAATTAGGATTTTTTTTATTTTAGTTTTCTAATTAGATTAGGACTAGTTATAAGGCCTATTTAAAGGCATGGCTGTCCACCTTGTTAAACACTTATCATTATTATTAAAATTTCAGATTTGTTGAGAGCAGAATTTTCTTTGAGTTTTCTCCAAGATTTCTCTCTTGAGTTTTCTTTAGAAGTTGTTTTAACAATCTTGTGATTGTGGGAGCCATCTTCAACCTTCTTCTTGCCATTGATATTCTTTGGAGGGGAGATTAGGGCCGTTTGAAGGGAGTTGTGAGATCTTTCGAGATTTCAAGGCTTCTTAGGACTTATCTTTTAATTTCTTACTGTCAATTCTTTCTTTATTTCTGCTTGTGCCGAATCTTTATCTAATTTATTTTCTGTTCTTATTGTGTTTTCAGCCTTTTTCTATCTTAAGGAATTAGCCCAAAAATCCCCAATTTCTAGGGTTCTTGCCGATTCATCCATACTCTTTTTGGGAGAAATTAGATTGCCGAAATTTGGGGAAAACTATCTGGGTGTTCAATTGGGCAGAATCGCAATCTCTTCTAGGGTTTCAAGATTCCTTATTAACACTTATTTCTATTCTCTATTTGATTCTTTACTGTTTTGGGGATTTTATTTCAGATCTGAAAATTTAAAAATCTAATCTTTTAATTTTCTGTTTCGTTTCAGATCTAATTGTTTAGGGTTTTCGTAGGAGTTTCTCGTGACTTGGCAACTCGATCTTGGTCCGCGCGCAACCCCGTATCATTTGGTATCAGATTTTGGGCGTTTTGGGTGTTCTTGGTTGATTTCTAAACTGATCTCTATTTTTTTAAAGCACAAACAGCAGTTTTACCCAGAAAAATTGTTCAAAAAAATTCATTTGAATGGGTAAACATTGTCCGATTGATCTGAAATTTTACATACATGTTTTTGGCACTGTGATTGAATATAAAAAAAATTATTCCCGCAAAAAAACAGTCAAAAAAGTCAAAAAATCAAAAAAAGACGAAATTCAATAAAAATTTAATAAAAGGTGCAGCGGGTTGAATTTGGTGCCCAAAATTTCCAGATCAAAAATTCAATATATAAGGACACTCCAGATTTAATTTCGTGATTTTTGGAGATCGGGAACACCTCGAACGAAGTTGTCAAGTTACTCCGCAGTTTTTCGGGTTTTCTGTTTTCAGCAATTTTTATTGATTCTTAGCTGTAGGTTTTCATTTGTTTACCTTTATTCTTCCTTTACGTTATCTAACACCTTCTTGTTTCTTGTGTTAGTAGGATTTAAACGTGTGCACAACTTCTTCTTCGGTGCAACACGAATCAATTGGTGTCTCGTCAGTTTTTGGCATCCTAGTGCAAATTAGGATTCTTTGGTAGTTTGGTTCACACTCTCTAATTGGTTGATATAAACTCTGATAAAGAACTCACAAGATTGAATTCGACCTCATTGAGAATTTGATTTTTCTTTTTGAGTGATTAATGGTGAGGTTTGCTAACTTTTATTTTTGAGTGTTGAGTGTTTATTTTTTACAGGTTTTGAAGATGTCTAAAGGTGATAATAATGATGCACTTATGAAAGTCCAACAACAGTTAGACAGACATACTGCTGCAATCACACAAATAAATGCTACACTTCAAGCATTGAATACTACTTTGAATGAGGTACGAGTGAATCAAAAATATCAATATCGAGATCCAATTAAGGAAGATAGGGATAACCAGCCCCATAGGTGCAACCCTCAACGTGTCCCTAGAATGGATGATGATTATCATGATCATGGACAATCATCTTTGGCAAAACCAAAGAGCGAGCAGCAACGAGAACATCTCTTTCATACTCGCTGCCACGTACAAGGTAAGCTTTGTAGAGTTATTATTGATGGTGAAAGTTGCTCGAACATAGCCAGCACGACAATGGTGGAAAAGCTTTGCTTAACCACTACCAAGCATCCACAACCTTATCAACTACAAGGGCTTAGCAACGAAGGCCAATTTAGGGTCACTCAACAAGTGCGCATCGCCTTTTCTATCGGTAAGTATCAAGACGAAGTTGTGTGCGACGTAATGCCTATTCAAGCCTGCCATTTGTTGCTAGGAGAACCGTGGCAACTGGATCGAAAAGTCACTCACGATGGTCGTACCAATAGGTATTCTTTCAAGCATTAAGGAAAGAAACTCACCTTAGTGCCGCTCACTCTGGAACAAGTCCATGAGGACCAAATCAAACTGAAAAATTCTGTTAAAACAAGTGAGGAAAAAGAAAAAGAGAATGAAAAAGAGCAAAAAGAGATTGAGAGTGAAAAAGAAATTGAAGAAAGAAGAGAAAATGAATTAGAAAAAGAAACAAAAGAAAAAGACGTGGAAAGGGTAGTGAGGAATGTTTCCACTAACCAAGATATGAATTTTTCTTGTGTTGCTACTTTCAGGTTCCCGAAAGATCGAAAGATAACTTTCAACTTCAATACCTCTCAAATGAAAGACGCTTTCATACGATCAACTTAAGCAAAGATGAAATCACACTACATGATCCCGAAGGTAAGCGAGGTAAGGAAATTTTAGAAACCGAGTCCAGTGCAGATTTGAAAATTATTGATAAAACTTTTGGTGACTTAGTTCTTAAAAGATCCCCTCATTTTGATCCGATTAATTGTTACTCTTCAATTGTGGTTGATAAAGTCATTACGAAAAGAAGCGTGATTTGTTATTCTCTTGATTTACCTTGTGTAAAATCCTTGAATTTGTTCAAATCTGTTTTGGAGAATAAGGTAACGAAATTTTCCAAATTTGTTTTCAATTTATATTCGTGCCTTAAACAGTTTATGTGGTTGTACATGAAGTTTGAGTTCCATTTGACAAACGTTAACTCAACAACGAAGATTCGACTACACTATGCCCCCGATGAGCGAAGGTTTGTTTTAAATGAAAAAGGTAAAATCAACCCTTATTCTTCTGCTTATCGAGGTAAGATGCTTGAAACCTTTGAAACACTTTTGTACTCCTCGGATAGTGATAAAGATCGTGTTGATGAACACTTAGATCGAAACGTGCTTGACTGTCCTATTTTATTTATTGATGATCTATCTGTTTTGATGGTTGATAAAAAGATTCTTGTTTTTGATAATGCATGTGTGAGTGAATCTATAGACCGTCGATTAATGCATGGTATGATTATGCAACTCTGTGAACCATGTGAATCTTTTCAAATACCTACTTGTGACGATTATGTTTACCATTTGATTTATTACTCGCAATTTATTCATGGTTTGTGGGAACAATGTGAGACGACTGAATGCCTTAAAACATGTCCATCTTTGTTTCAAATATTTGACGAGGCAGTGGTGAGTAAATTAGATTGTTTGCATGGTAATCTGAATCTGTCCATTCACATGCGTTATACCTGTTCTATTATGCTTATGATTGGACTACAAGCTTATTTCCGTTGCTATTTACTATCTCATGGCTATTCTTCTCAGTGGACTCAATTGCCATTAGTCCCGTTCGATAGAGGAAAGTCGAGTTCATTTGATTTTTCAGATTCGAGGATGAATCTTTTTGAGGAAGGGGGGAATGATACGAGTCACAAAAGCCCAAATTCTTGAAGGCGAGGCCCAATAAGCAAATTCCCAGCCCAATCAAGAAATCCATCCATACTTAGTTGAAAATCAGGCCAAATTGTCAAAGTGGCCCAAGTTGTAAAGTTTTATTTTTATTTATTTATTTATTTATTTACTTAGTTTAAATTTTTATGTCAATATTCAGTCCAAGAGTCCCAGATAAAATGACCTTTGACCAAATTTCCATATTAAAATAATTAGGAGTTTTTTTTTATTTTAGTTTTCTAATTAGATTAGGACTAGTTATAAGGCCTATTTAAAGGCATGGCTGTCCACCTTGTTAAACACTTATCATTATTATTAAAATTTCAGATTTGTTGAGAGCAGAATTTTCTTTGAGTTTTCTCCAAGATTTCTCTCTTGAGTTTTCTTTAGAAGTTGTTTTAACAATCTTGTGATTGTGGGAGCCATCTTCAACCTTCTTCTTGCCATTGATATTCTTTGGAGGGGAGATTAGGGCCGTTTGAAGGGAGTTGTGAGATCTTTCGAGATTTCAAGGCTTCTTAGGACTTATCTTTTAATTTCTTACTGTCAATTCTTTCTTTATTTCTGCTTGTGCCGAATCTTTATCTAATTTATTTTATGTTCTTATTGTGTTTTCAGCCTTTTTCTATCTTAAGGAATTAGCCCAAAAATCCCCAATTTCTAGGGTTCTTGCCGATTCATCCATACTCTTTTTGGGAGAAATTAGATTGCCGAAATTTGGGGAAAACTATCTGGGTGTTCAATTGGGCAGAATCGCAATCTCTTCTAGGGTTTCAAGATTCATTATTAACACTTATTTCTATTCTCTATTTGATTCTTTACTGTTTTGGGGATTTTATTTCAGATCTAAAAATTTAAAAATCTAATCTTTTAATTTTCTGTTTCGTTTCAGATCTAATTGTTTAGGGTTTTCGTAGGAGTTTCTCGTGACTTGGCAACTCGATCTTGGTCCACGTGCAACCCTGTATCATTACCCCTAATATTTTAGCTTTTATGCAATTTAGTCCCTAAATCCAAAACTTAAAATTTCACCACAATTAATAAAATTTCATGTTAACCAATTTTCTTAATGTTTCATATCAGCCCACCTTTTTCCTCATTTCGCAACATTACCTTGAACTTTATTTTTCAACAATTTAATCCCTAAAGATTAAAATTATCAAAATTAACTCAACAAAACTTGTGTATTTAACAACCAAGCTTAACAATCTATCCTAAAACTTCAAAAACATATTAAATTCATCTATAAAACAATTTATAACATTTAAAAACTTTACAATTTGACCCCAGATTAGCTAAATTAAGCTAATACAATGTCAAAAACATAGAAATTACTAAAAAAGGGGATTGAATTGCATACCATGCAATGAGGACTAGCCCTGACAGAAAGCTTGGTGTTCTCCTTTAATGGTGAATTGGTTTTGAAGAAAAAATGACGAAGATGCTCATGTTTCTTTTCTTTTCTTTCATTAATTATAATATATTATATTTTTATTCACTTTTATTTTTAACATATAATAATATATCCTTACCACCAACCGGCCATTAAGTTAAATTAAGGTGTAATTACCTTATTAGACCCTAAATTTTAGGTACTATTATAAATTAACATATATAACACCATAGCATTTAACTTTTGCACCTTTTATAATTTAGTCCTTTTAATTAATTAATTATCTAAACATTAAAATTTTTTAACCAAATTTTAATATGACCCTAACAACACTTCATAAATATTTAATAAAATATTTACGGGTTTGTTGTATTGAAACGAAGTCATGATATCTCATTTTCTAAAACCACTTAATTTTAGGGACACACCACTTTAACTTAATTATTCATTAAAATAACATAAATTACCAGATCAAAATTTAATATAATATTATATTTGACTCATAAATATTAAATAATAATATTTACAGACTTATTTTTCATATTTGTGGCCCGAAACTACCATTTTCGATACCATTGGAAAATAAGCTGTTACATAAGACGTGCAAGACAAGAAGAAAAATCTCGCAATTGTTGTAATTGCAATAAGAAATGACACTATATTAATGATTGCAAACTTCTCAAAAAGAAGCAAGATGCTACAACTTCTTAAGCCAAAATGGTGGAGGACATGGACTTAATAGCCATAGTTACGGAAGGGATCGAGAGTTTGGAGATTGGTATGATTACCAAACCCAACATAACCATGACCGATAAGTCTTATAATTGGTGGCTCAACTCCGAAGCTATTGTCCATGTGTGTAATGAACAACAACAATTAAAGAGTTATGAACTAGTGACAAATCGTGAAGTGCTTATGGGCAACTATCAATCGGTTAAGGTGCTCGGTCAAGGGACAATAGAACTCAACTTCACATTTGGGAATAAATTGACTTTGACCAATATGTTTCATGTTCCCAATATGATAAATAATTTAGTGTCCGCGAATATTTTATGTAACAAGGGGTTCAAGATTATCTTGGAATCTGATAAGTTTGTCTTGCTTAAGGCTGATATATGTAGGAAAAGGATATTGTAAGGAGTGTATGTTCAAGTTGAGCATTGATATAAATAAAATCAATTCTTCTGCTTATATTGTTGAGTCTTATACTATGTGGCATGCACGTTTAGCACATTTTAATTTTAAAACTTTACAATATATGCAAAAGAATTGTTATATAATCTAAGTAATGATGAGTTTGTGGATAAATGTGAAATTTGTATTCAATCAAAAATTATCAAGAAGTCGTTTCCTAATAAGTGTGAAAGAAATTCGCAAGTGTTAGATTTAATCCATTCAGATGTTTGTAAATTAAATGAAACTTTAACAAGAGGTGGAAAATTATATTTTATCACTTTTATAGATGACTTCTCTAGATTTACTTATATGTATCTCATGAAAATTAAAGACAAGGCTTTTGATATGTTTAAATGTTTTAAAAATGAGGTTGAGAATTTGTTTAGTAAGGAAATCAAAATGCTTCGTAGTGATAGAGGTGGTGAATATTTTTCAAATTAATTTAATATATTTTGTGAGGAATAAGGTGTGGTACATGAGTGTTCCGCGTATTATACTCTGCAACAAAATGGTTTGGTAGAAAAAAAGAATTATACTTTAGTGGATATGATTAAATCGATGATGTTAAATGCTAAACTTCCATATAATCTATGGGGTGAAGCATTATTGACTGCGTGTTATATCCTTAACAGGATATCATTGAGAAAATACAAAGTATCTCCATATAAGTTATGGAAGGGTCAGAGGTCAAACTTAGCTTATTTCATAGTGTGGGGGTGTTTGGCTTACTATAGAGTTCCCGAACAGCGAAGAACAAAGTTAGGACCAAGAGCCTTCAAATGTGCATTCGTTGGATATGCCCAACACTTTAAGGTTTATCGTGTTCTTAACTTAGTGTCAAATAAGATAATTGAAACAAGAGATGTTGTATTCATTGAAAATAAAGTTTTTGATGATTCAACAAATTTGGAAAAAGAATATCAACCAATGATCTCAAATGATCAAGCCAAAAGAAGTCTTTGTGACAATAAGGATACGGAGCCAATGAAAAGTCAAAAAGTGAGAAAAGTAAAGGACTTTGGTCCTAATTTCATTTCCTTAATCCTTTGATGAAGTCATGACTTCTAGGGATGCATCATTTTGGAAAGAGGCGATCAATGATAAAATGGATTCAATATTTTCCAATAATACTTGGATTCTAGTTGATCTTCCTTAAGGATCAAAGCCTATCGGTTGTAAATGGGTGTTTAAAAGGAAGAATATTTCAACAGAGGGTTCTCCAACCTTTAAGGCTAGGTTGGTGGTTAAAGGATTTAGGCAAAAGGAAGGTCTAGATTATTTTGACACCTATGCACCACTGGTTAGGATGACCTCCATTCGAATTTTTATAGCACTTGCATCTATCCATAAGTTACATGTATATCAAATGGATGTTAAGACGACTCCTTTGAATGGTGATCTCGAAGAGGAAGTTACATAGAGCAACCAAAAGGTTTTGTGCTTCCTGGGAATGAATTTAAAATGTGTAAGTTGATCAAGCCATTATATGGTTTAAAACTAGCACCTAAATAATGGTATGAGAAATTTGACTCGGTTATCTTGTCATATGGTTTTTTACATAATGGTGCAAATGAATGTATTTACATTAAATTTACCGATAGGGACGGTGTAATTATTTGTCTCTATGTAGACGATTTGTTAATTTTGGGAACGAACATGGTAGGTGTTCGAGAGACCAAAGAGTATCTAGCCTCAAATTTTAAGATGAAGGATTTCAATAAGGTAGATACAATTCTAGGTATAAAAGTGAAAAAACATCAAAGGGGCTTTGCACAAAGCCAATCTCACTACGTCAGAAAGTATTGGAAAAGTTTAAACACTTGAATATCAAGGATTCAAACACTCCGTATGATTCAAACTTCAAGTTAAATGAGAAAAATGGCAGGGCTATAGCGCAACTTGAATACGCCAGCACAATCAAAAGTCTAATGTATGCATTGCATTGCACTAGACCCGATGTCGCATTTGTTATGTACAAATTGGTGACATTTACAAACTGTCCTAGTACTGATCATTGGAAAGGAATTTTGTAGGATTTTTGGCTATCTTAAGAAAACAAAAAATTTGGGATTATTTTATAATAATTATCCCGTGGTACTAGAAGGTTACTCAGATGCAAGTTGGATTACAAGTCTAAGTGACAACAAGTCCACATCAGGATGGATTTTTATGACAGAAAGTGGAGCCATTAGTTGGGCTCTAAGAAATAAATTCGCATCTCACATTCAACTATGGAGGTAGAATTTATAACCTTGGCGGTTACTGGCAATGAAGCAAAATGGTTAAGAGATCTCTTGCTAGATATAAAGTTGTGGCCACAATGTAGGTTTTTCATTTCCGTATATTGTGATAGTGAATCCATCATGTCTAGAGCGTATAATAAGGTGTACAACAAAAGGTTTAGACATATAAGTTTGAGACATGAGTATGTAAGACAATTGATTAGGGACGGTGTGATAACTGTTACATATGTTAAGTCAATTGACAATTGAGCTAATCCACTAACAAAAGGTTTGTCAAGGGATTTGATTAAGAGTACCACCACTAAGATAGAATTAAAACCATTTTAATCACATCATTGATAATGGAAACTCTACCTTGTTTTAGTCAAAATTTAGTTTCAAGGTTCAAAGGGTAATAACAAGATATTAAATGACAATGTGCACAAAGGATCAGGATTTAGTATTTATATTTTAAGAGGATGAGTATTATTATTAATGGATGGACATTAATTGTCATGAAATCCACCTATATGGACATGAAGTAGCACCTCTTTAATGAGATTTTCTTTATGGTTTTCTCTCGTACATGTTCATAAAACGAGATGAACACATGACCATAACAGTGCTAAAGCAAATTAATTTCTTACTCTAATACTTTACGATTATGTGTGAAATTTTTCCAGTATTGACTTTAAGAGTGATGGTTCAAGCGACTAGCCACCATTCACTTTGTTGATACTTTGAGAGTTTGCACTAAAGGAAGGTTCAATCTGCAAACACCATTTTTATGAATAATTGTTGTGTACTTATTTTTTGGAATTAGCAATCTAGTGGGGGATTTTTGGAAATTATAGATTGCAAACTTAATTATTGATGAGCACTTATTCAAATTTAAAAAAGTAATGATTTATCATTCAATGGATACATTTCCATGAGACATATTTCTTCTAAGAAGTATGTCTAACATGAAATGTTGTGACTCCTCAAAATAGTATCCATTGAGTGCATATAGATAGAGGGTCTATGGCGTTCACAAAATCATTACAATCAATCCTATTTTCAGAAATTAGAGTAAGAGTTAGGGAATTCCTTGATTTTGCTAATCAAAAGAAATTCAAAAGCTTCGTTGTATACCGGGAGGACTTTGTCTTAACCCTCTAGCAACTTTATGTAGGGGCAAATAGTTCTCTTTAAAAAGCGTCACCCGCATCTCTAAATTTACTATTTAATTCAATATCGTCTCTGAATCTATCTTTTCCACTCAATATATCCAACAACCACTACACTTAATATTTGTTGATTCCTCTTATACATATTAATAAATAATAATAGTTGTAATATAAAGCAAAAAAACCCTAATAGTTGAACACAAACTAAACAAGACAATTAACAATTAAATAAGTTTTTAACAACTCCTACTTTTGAATTAAAATGTAACTAATTCAGTCGGAATTTGAAGTATAAATTGCAATATATTATAAAGTTAGAAATACATTCTACAATTGAAAACAATATATGATTGATGTGAAAGGAATTAGTGGGGGGCATGGGTGCTCCAAAAATAGGCATAAAAATCAATGATGAGTCTATTAGGTGGGCATGGGGGTTCAATTACATTTCACAACACAATGATGTTCATCACGTACTTGCAACACCTCTCTTCTTTTATATGTATCATATTTTTCAAAGTCAATTTAAATCTTAACTATGTGGACCCTTAGTTTGGCGCGTGAGGTTGAAATTCTATATCTTCCCTAATATTTTACCCACTTGGGGGAATTGGAATTCTGCTCCTTTTACTTTTACTTTTACTTTTACTTTTACACACTGTGCCCTGTGGGTTGCAATTGCCAGTTGAAAATGACTTGGATTTTGTTTTTTTTTTTGTTTTCAGTAATTAATGTGATCCTGATATAAGAAATTGACAATCCTTTTTGTAGGATCATATTTTTTTTAAAAAATTAAAATTGAGGAAATTGAATTTATTTTTCTGTTTCTACTTTTTTTTTTATCTATTTCGATATTGAATTTAATAATTAAATTTATTTTCATCTCTCAACTTAAAAAATATACATAAAATATATAGACACTCTATGATGATAACTTATAAATTTATATAAAATTTCTAATAATTAGACTAGTAGTTGAATAGATCCGATCATTAATTCTCGATTCGGTTCAATTATTAGATCAACAATAATTAAAAAGTCATAAAATAAATTAAAATTTTATTAAATTTGTTCAAATTTTTAAAAATACCAAAATAAATTATATATTTTATATAAAACTCTTGATATCTTAGAATAATTCAAATTCAACTAGGTTGATGGTTGCTTTTCATATGGTGATGAATTTACCCAAATCCCCGTTATTAATTTCATAAATACTGGTTAAAAAATCATTGAATTTGAATCCTCAAATGTCATGAGTTTCATCAAATGTTTCTTTTTGAAAAGAGAAAAATTTCCCCATCAATCCAAATTCATTCAATCAAAATCAAATTAAAGTTTGTCTGTTTGATTTCAAAAGATAGAAAACTAGTTTTGGAAAATGTTGTAGAAAATTAGCTACCTTTTTCTTATGCTCCCATTGGATGCACCTTTTTTGTGTAACTGTACTCAAATATGCTGTTCGGATAATATAGTTTCAGGTTTTGTTTGGATGGATGGTATGTTTGTTTCCGATAAAATTAAAAATAATAGTAACAACGAGATTAGTTATTATAGTGATGAGATATATGATTAAATTCAAATGTAACTGAAAAGATAAGGTAAAAATAAAAAATGATTATTAAAATAAATTATTCTAAATAACCCAAATTCAAAACATAATTATAGTTCATATATTCCGAAACCCTCTACTATTTAATCATTACATTGAAATCTCCGATTAAATTTAAAGTCGAACCCGATTCAAACCCCTGAACAAGAGATAAAGCTCTCTGTAAAATTGTTTTCTTTCTCCAAGACTCGAAGACACAATACTTTACCTGAAAAAACATACCTTTCATGTCTAACATTCCAGGACGGCCTTTGTATAGACAAAAAAAAGAAAAAACACCATGAATCCCTTCATTATATAGTGACAAAAAGAATATGATTAATGAGTTAATAATATAACTGGTATTAACTTTCTCGGCATGCTCCTCGAATTCCTCCTCCAGTCAACACATATCAAAGGGATTAGATTGAAGTATATGCAGTGGTGTAATAACGGTTTTAACATATACATGTCGCAACGAAAGCTTAGACACATGGCTTCATTTGAAACAAGGATTTTAATGCTTATTTGGATTTGTAGATCAGTATTTTATGTGTCTGTCTATATGGTATAGTATGAGTTTGATTTTTGTTTGATCTTTATTTCCTTTAGCTTGTAAACAAAAATCGTATCATGTGTCATATAATTACATATAATACTCCTATGGCCTATGGATTTGCCAGACTTGCCTGTTTTCTACGGTGTTGGTATATTTACATTTTGCAAGAAGAGAAATTCTAATGGATGTCATGTTGTTCGCCAATAGGTTTTTATAAGAAGGGCTGAGGTGAAACATGGAAGCATTTTATTAGGAGATGAATTATTTTATTGTCTCGTATTGAAGGTAACAATATGATCTTATAAGACGATGATATGATATTATATAAGTTAAAGATAATTGTTTTGTCAATATATAATCTTTAACATAAACAATAAGTAGTGTACAATACATAAGGCGAGAATTACGTCACTTGGAATGTATGGGTACGATATGTGATATCATCGTAAATACATGTAGGTTACTTCACAACTTTCACTTCCTTCTATCTTTGCTATCTACTATGCATGCATGGACCAAATGGCAATTCGTCAAGAAAATTACTTGGGGACATTTTTGGGTAATGTAAAATATTACAAATAATTAAATGAAATATTTTCTTCTGGATATTTTAGCAAGAAACTAACCAACAAATGTAGTACTCTCTGGCAATAGAAAAAACAATCCCACTTCATCCATAAAAGAGAGGAGCGTGTTCTTGGGCATAATAAATCAATTTGGTACTTTCTTTTATAGGTATTGATGAACTGTATAAATTGTTCTATAAAATTTTAATAGTTTATTGACTAAAAAAAATATTTAAATAATTTAATAATATTTTATAACTTTTTAAAAATTTAATGAAATTTAATAATAATTTAATAAGGTTACATGTAGTTTACCAAATTACTAAAAAGCAAAAAGAAAGAAAATATATTTGTGTGTTGTATGTAATAGAGAAGAAAAAGACCAAAGACAAAGGTTGAAAAAGAAATAATAATAGAAAAAGAGAAAGAAAGGAAGCGAATAAAGAAAGGTAAAATTGGTTATTCTCTGGAACACTTTGGCGTTCGCTTGCGGTCTCATACGTCGCTATCAGTCATAAATTAGGGGAAAGGGAAGAGCTATCAAAGCAAAGCATGAAATGGAAAGCTCTTTCTTTCTTTCTCTCTCTCTCTCTTCGAGCGGGAAACAAATGTAAAGCCTTTCTCTTTCTATAACCTCACCCTTCACCATATAGTTAGAGAGAGATTACATATATACAACAAGCCTTACTTCTCTCATCATACAGTTTCTGATCTTTCACTTTCGCTTTCTCTCACTCTACCTCAGTCTGCGACTTCTTTATTTACTTTCTTTTAGTCTAATTTTTGGTACTCAAAGTCCCAAACTTTGCTTGTTTTCTTCCTTTTTCTTGTTTCTGGTCAAAGAGATGAGTTTTTTATACTGATTTCTCCCTGGGGTACGTAACATGGCGGTTGTTTTTGAAGGTTTTTCCATCCGGTGAGTTGTTTCCGTTTTTTGGTTTTGTGAAATCTTCATGTTTGTTTTTATGGATAGTAGAAAGATTTTTTCTTTTACTTCTTGTGTTGTTGTTGTTGTTGTTTGACTTTGTTGATCTGCTGTTTTGTATAGAGAGTATGCTTCCAAAATGAGAAGCATCGACGTGGTGAAATGTTGGCCCTTCAGTGGAGCTGCTTCTTCTTCTTCTTCTTCTTCTTCTTCAGATGATGATGATGATGATGATGATGATGATGGTAACAGGAAGATAAGTAAACAAAGCATGGAATCTTTTCTTCCTCCGATCACAGTCACCAAATTTCGCTGGTGGTCTGAAGAGCTTGATCGTCTTAAATCAACTGAATTAGCTAATATACAAAGCAGCAGCAACCAAAGTGATTTCTTGCAACTAAATCTTCATGTTGGGGAGAAATCCGATGAAAGGCCAGACATGTTGGAATGTCCGGTTTGTGGGGCATTTGCTGCTTCAACAGTGAATGCCTTGAATGCTCATGTTGATAGTTGCCTTGCTCAAGCATCTAGAAAAGAGAGGCGCCAAATGAGGATGTCAATTAAGGTTACAAAATCAAGAACACCCAAGAAACGGTCCATCACTGAGATTTTTGCTGTGGCTCCTCAGATCCACGAGGTTGATGCTCTTGATGACGAAAATTTGTTGGATGAAGATGAAAATGGCAGTTTAGAGGAGTTGAATTGCAAGATTGAGAAGCCAAAGAAGAAGATGAAGAAAAAGAAGAAGAAGAAGAAGAAGAAAACGAAGAAGAAAGTGGAAATAGTGAATAAGTTTATGAACAGAAGGAGGAAGTTGAAAAAACATAAGAATAACAAGCAAGATGAGCTGATTGCTAACAAGGTTTGTAATTTACATCAGAAAATATTGCTTATTATGTGCTTTATTATAATTTTGAATTGTTTGATTTTATTATCTATGTAGTTTTAAGATGTTGCAGCATTATTTTTTCATTTTTATCATGAGGGTTATAATTCATCATTGTTCAGATCATGATAAATAGTCATTTATTTTGTGCTTCATCTTGATGAATTGCAATTTGAGCTACTAAATGTAATATCTAGTATAAATCTATGTTCTTCATATGTGATTTCTTTTGTGTTTCTCTCTTTTCCTTTCTTGTTATTAATAAAATTACTGCTGATAAAGCTGGTTAAAAACTGTCTTCAATTTGAGGACTGAGATCACTGAGCAGTTACCTTGCAATTGTACTGGTTGTGTGCAATAAGGTTCATCAGCAGCATAAAGAGAGGGAAAAGGTAAAAAGGAGGGGATGGGGTTTTCATGTTTGGGAAGGTTTGAGCTGGTTAAGAGAGCTTAGGTGAGGTATGGTGCTCCAGCTGTACAGTACGGGTTGAGGCAAAGAAGTTTTCCATTGGCTAAACGTTTCTTGTCCTTGATTTAGCATATCTATCCTAGATTACTGATGTTGTTGTTTTCTTTTAACTACTGTTGCAATAATTTTTTTTCCTTTCTTTTTTCTAACAAAGATAATCATTTAGCTGTTGGGGCCAGTCTTGTTTTTGATCTAATGGCTAGTCTTTCAACCTATTGTTGGACTTGGAGTTGCTCATTATTGAGACTTGTAGATTATGGATGCTTTGGAAGGGCTTCAATAATATTTTTTTCAGGTAAACTGTTTAAGCTGTAAGGTAGGATTGACGATAACTGGAGCTGTCATGATAGTAAATGACATACATTTGGTGTCATCTCAAGGACTATCTTACGAGAGAAATGTGGGCTAGGTATTGTAATTCTTTGTTTATGCAATCTGTCTTTGCGCTTGTTGGCGGGTAGACCGGTGATGCCAAATGCAGATCTAGTTGGTTGTTATTTTGAGTGAACCATATTTCTTTTTGATTTGGTGAATGGTTGAAACGTCCTAAATTTTTATGCTAGATTTAGTGTTTGTAGCTTCTTATGTTCTGGGATTATCTCATTAGCTGCTTAGCCATCTTCAAAATGAAATTGCAAGTGTTAATATTTTATGAGACTCTTGTAGTTTTGAGGAATCCATCTTGGTGTTAATGGCAGAAAGGCTTGATTAACTGGCACAGATTGTGGCTTTATTGATAGTGTGTGGATGAAGTGATCCTTATTCCCTCATGCATGGACTTTTGCACATTGTTCATTCCTAGTTGGTGAATATTCAACTATCAGGCAAATGCTTTTGAAGTATTGGTATGAGCATGACCTTAAGCCATTTCCATTTGGCTTGACGAGAAAGTGTTGATCGGAAGTGTAGGAACATGGCTATAGAAGATGCATTTGAGATGAAAATATTGGCAGGAAACTTGTTCACTATAGATGATGACGGTGGTGATGATAGCTATGAGAGCAGTCTTGTTTTATAAGTTACGTACTGGTTATTGAAAGTAATTCCGGTAAGAGGAAATAATGATATTTCATTTATACTGTTACACTTCCCAAACCCAAACGAAAGATCATCTGTCGGAAAAGGACGAGATGTTAAAATTATGATGGGGATACACTTGCATTATGCCAGTTTATGATGTTTTGCAGTCTTGATTTGTAAGGTTTGTGTCTTTGTGAAACATACTGTTAAAATGTAAATAGTACAACAAATAAGAATGTTCTTTCAATTATAAAACGATCTGCAGCATATGATGCTACTTCACTAATTATGTTTCCTTCTAGCACAAGTGTTATGGAATGGATAAAAAACTTCCTTTTGCTCTTTCTCAATATCTATTTACTCATCAAGCTGGTTTAATAAGCATATGATATCACTTGATATCAATTTTGCTGTGCTGTTTTGTGATTTATTCAACTATATGTCGTTGCATTTTCTAGTTATAACAAGCTTTTAACCTTAAATTATTTTAAATCTATGTGATGATGAGCAACAACCTATGTTGGTTGTGAGTTTCCATTTGGGATGCTTTTATCTAGGCAGCAAACATGCCCTCTAAACGAGTCCACATCCTTCTGAAAAAGGAATGTCCTTGCTTACAAAATTATCTGATATTTAGTTCTTGGAACATTCATGTATCATAACTTTGTTTTTTTGTTAGAGGCTAGCATTTTAAAGAAAGCATTTCAGCAATGTTGGTCCATGATACAAAGTTCTAGCAAAGGGTATTCTTTTAATGAATGCATTATGTTACCCTCGATAATGTACTCGACTACTGAGGATATGCATGCTTCACTAATGTCTTAGAGGCTTGAACCTGCATGCAAGTCACCTTTCTCAGACACAACTGTGTGCCCCATTCTATATTAGTTGAAAGGGAGGAAAAAGAATGCTGGTGTTAAACTAATTACTCGGTTCTGAATTCATTTCGTTTTTTCACATTCTTTATAATAATTTTGTATTAGTATTCCGCATCTTCATTAGATGATTGTCCAGTCTTTACAACGGCAGCAACAGTTATTCCTTCTGCTGTCCCAAATCAAACATATTGACAAATTGAAATGACTGTAACAGAGCTATCTGGTCACTACCAGCTACCCGTCCAATATTGGTAGATTAAATTGAAAACAAATATTCTTTACACCTTTAGACTTTAGGGCACAGGCTACTGGAACAGTTGAGTTCTTGGACCTTTATGAAATCTTGACACTTTCTAAAACCAATTCAATATTTTTCTGATCATTTTAGCTATCTAGTAATTTTAGTTTCACATATAGTTACCTACCTTTTCTCAATGTCCCAAGTTTTAGATGCGTTTTGTTGCATTCAGAAGTGTTCATTTTGGTCATATGCAAAGGTTTATGCTAGTGCTGTGCTGGGAGTTTAAGAATCTCTAAATTGTTCTTACGATCCAATGAGCTCCTTTAGTTACACACTCAAGTAAAGGCAGAGGAAGATTCCTTTATGTACAATGATTCTTCAATATTTCCTGTGTGGACATTTTCTTTTTGGCACAAGAGTTTCTTTATTTTCACAATTGAATTAAAAAATAGTTGTAATAACTTGAATTTCTGAAAAACTTGACATCATGATATTTCTGTTTTTTGTGTCTCAGGAAAATGGTAGCAAGCTGAAGCCACAAACTCCTGTCAATTTCAATAGAAAACTGAATAATACATTGTGCAATAGGGGCTCAAATGCCATTTCTGTTCTTGAAGAGAAACCAAGTCTCAAATGCATGTCTGCGAAGAAGAAAAGCAAGGTTGTTCAAGCATCCAAACTAATTGTAGAGCGTGAAAAGCCAAGTTCGTCTGTTCGTGGTATTCTCAAGAACCCTGGTAACTGTAGCTCTGGACAAAATTCAGCAAGGTGCAATTTGAGGGCCACGACTCAAGCGAGCACCTGTGGCATTCAACATTCACTCAAGCATGTCAGTTTCTCAGGTAAGGATGACATACTTGGTCCGCATGAGAAACATGTTGCTACACTCGAGAAAAACATTTGCCATGCTGATTTGGATTCATTTGAGCTGTCAGAGAAAGGCCACCAGAATGACACTGATAAAGGATTTCCAGCTAGAGAGATAAACACAAGTGATGATGAGGATGTTTCTTTTAGCACAGGAAATGGGATTGCGGTGCAAGCCATGAAAGGGAAGCAGCTGTTGCCTGATATTCATTACAATGTTGATATACCAAAATTTCTCGGACCATGTATCTTGTCACAAGAAAAAGCAAATCAATTTTCAGATCGATCTTTGCCTCCAGGTCATGTCGTAATAGATTCTGGTAATTTGCATATGTCTAATCAAGGTAATCAAACTACATTTTGTAGCCGTCCCTTTACTGTTGCTCCTAGACTCTTATCTGCTGTAAAAGAGATTCAGAATCCTTGTGTCAGCTCGGAAGTATGTGGGGGTGTGTCATCTTTGAATTCCAGTTCCCAGTTTGTGTATTATTTTGGAGATCACAACCCGGAAGTTGCTATAAGTTCTAAGGCTAATCCGAGGGTGTCTTTGCATCCGTCATCATCCGCTTTTGCTTTGAGTAAAAATGTGAGTGAAACTGCCCCGTTTACATCACAATTTGCATCAGGAAATGTTTCAGGTCATGCTTTGTCTCATCAACCACTATATTGCCTGGCTCCTAATGAACTGAGGGGGAGGCTATGTCCCTTTCCAGATTGCAAACAGAAGAATGTTGCCATAAGAGAGAAGTGCCGGGATGAGGATTTTTTCGGTTTGCCTCTTAATTCACTAGGTGAACTAGTGCAGACCAATTCAAATTCAAAAGGAGGATTTGACCAGCTAAAGAAACTGGGTCCAGGACCAGGTTCTTCCAATAACGTTAACAATCTTGTCTTTCCAAGGAGCACTGATGATCATTCAATCATGAAAGGGAAGCATTGTATTGGTAGTGGACTTCCAAATAATCAGTTAAGTTTGTTTCCTGCACAGAATCACATGAAAGAGAATGCTACTTTGCATTCATCAGCTAGATTAGGGGCTTCAGAATTACATGGTCATAGAAAATATGGCTACTGTACAGAATCTGATAGGAGATGCAACTGCTCTGACTGTTTGATGGATTCAGACATAAATCTGATAAACAACTCTTTCACTGGATGTGGACAATATGACCAGTTTTGGAACCGAAAGGAAAAAGACATAAGTCATGCAATGGAAAATGCTGAGAAGATGCTCCTGAATAGCCCTACTCCAACAATGAGGCTGATGGGAAAAGATGTTACAATTTGTCAAAGTAGCAATGAGAGACAAGGATTAGCAGATGCTCCTAAAAGTATTGGCCTCCAAAATTCATGTGTCGATAAACATTTTCAACAAGAATGGCTTCTGGATCGAGCACCAGGAAAGTGTAAAGAAACATCTGTTCGACAATTTGAAATAGCGAGAAATCAGGCCTTTCCTAGAAATGTACTCATCAAACCTCATGAATCTAATTTCTTTCAGCCAGGCATTAACTGGCAAGCAAATCCAGAATTCCAAAATAGCAGCAGCATTGCAATTGCTCGAGATCCTAAACCAAGCTCATGCCATTTTGCTCATCCACACACTTCCCATGCTATTTTTGACAATGGAGGTGACTTCCAGGAGCCTTTTATATCAAGAACCGAAACTTTAAGAGTTAGCTCTCTACTACCTGCAGTATCTGCTTCGCAGAGAAACTCTCAGAATATAAATGGGAATTCTGTTGAACTTGAAAGCAACTCGAATCTACTGAATGCTGGAAAATCATCTTTCAACTTTCCCTTTTTGCACCCAGATAATGTTGAACATGTCCAACCATCTTGGTGTCGGGATTCCTCAAAGAGCTTGATCCCATGGTTGTTACAAGCAACACAACAAGTGCAGGCACCTATTACACCTTCTCAACTGTTTCCTGATGTGGGTCGTAAATGTCATCCGCATACCGCTCGAACTAGTTTTCTTATCAACCGCATGGTTCCTCATTTTCCTGTAGTTTCTTATGACCACAATCCAATGATCCCTTACTCACACATGGAAAGTTCCGTTGGGCAACCATCTTTAGCTCACTCCCCACTCATCCCATCCCTCCCGGTAATCAAACCAACATCTGTTACCCTGAGCCAGAGGAACGGAATCAAGTTTAAAGATAGAATGAAGTCAAAATTTGTGAGCACTCGGGATCCAGATATTTGCCAGAATTCAAGGAAGAGACCTGCAGTTAAAGAAGATTATCTAATGAAGCCCATTAAGTTGCCTAATCTTGGAATTCGAGATGATTCAAGAGCTGAACTCAGTTGACAAGAGAAAACTTCAATGACATTCAATGTAACATGGGGACACTAGAACTTGAACCTGAAAGGAATGAAGAAAGCGTTGGAGGATGGATTCTAAATGAGTCTCAATATGATGGGTTTGGACTTTCAGCTGGAATCGATTTTTCCAAAGTTGATGCATATGGTGTGACAAGATTAGGTCCTATTAAATTGAGTCCTGGGGTGAAGCACATCCTGAAACCCAGCCAAAAGGTCGATCAGGATAACTCGAGGTTGATCCATTCGACTATCCCTTTTGCATCTGTGACCGATTGTGGCAAAATGTTGGAGACTCTTAAGAAATCAACAAAGATTTACAGGTTTTAGGAGTAAGTCATATCCTCCTGCAGGTAATTTTCTGTTCCAGTTTTCGTCACCCATTTTTACAAATTATGCACGTGATTGTACAGGACTGTCTACTAGCCCAGTTGGATACATGACTGTATCTCACTGCTCTTTACTTTGCAAGTTCTATGGAATCCTGAAAAGAATGAAGCTTAGCTTTCATGCATTTGCTGCCATCTCAAACCAGTGAGATTATATATAAATATGATGGACATAAAAGAGCAAAAACCAAAAGAAAATCACCTGTATTACAATCCAATACATCATGGATTAAGCTCCAGGTCCACTTTTCCAAGTAAAAAAAAGGGTTTTTTTTTAATTTATATTATTAGTTTAAGGTTTTTGTAGTTTGAATTTATGATACAATGTTGTAGAAGTGGATTTATACTGTCACTGATCATTTTCTTCTTGAAATTGTAGTAGTATTTGATGAAGCATCTGGCATTATCGCAGTTCTCACTAATGTAAAATTGCATTATTTAGTTAAAAAATATTGTTAAGTGATGATAGCCACTAGATGGAAGATTAGCTGGAGGTAAATCATTGCATTGTTGGGATGAATGTAATCTAATTGAATAATTAAAGCAATTAAAGTGTTTATTTTTCAAACAGAATTCTCTATTTATATTTTATTTTTGACATAATGTCATATTTAGCCCTTAATGTTTATAACTTTTATCAATTTGGCTCTCATTCTTTTTTGAGTTAATTGTCTCTTTTAACTTATAAAAAAGGTTATGTTGATCCTCAATCTTTCAAAAAGAGTTGAATCGTTGTTATTTAAATAAAAATACTGACTAAAATATTAAAATTTAAAGCATTATAGCTCACATAACAATTTACATGTACTTCGTGCTATTTTTTGAACTTTTATAAACTTTTCTTTTGAATGTTGAAGTTTTGGCAAACTTTAAACATTTTTGTATTATTCAAATTTTTTGTTAACATATAAGACAAATAATATCATATCAATATAAAGTACATGTAGATTGCTACGTGAGTGTCATGTCAATATCGTCAAAAATTAATTTTTAATTAATATTTTCATTAAAAAATAATTTGATTCTTTTTTAAAAAATAAAAGATAAAATTTAACTTAAAAAATAATTAAATTTATAAAAAAATATAAACGTTAAAGATTAAATTCGACATTATATGTTTAAATATTTTCGATATTTTATGAAAAAGTTTTTGGAATCTAGGCTAAAAAAAATCTTCAAATATTAAAAGAATGGTGTATCATTCTTCCATGAAATGGACGCATACGTTGGCTTTTGAAGCTTAAAATTGAGTTTTTTTTTTTCCTTTTTGGTATTGTTCTTATATGGATTTTGATTTTTTCTCTATATATATATATATTTTTGTTAAATACTTTGCCAATTTGAATATTCTAAAACTACAAAGTAAAGTATTAAGAGATTGAAATTATTGTACAACTCTAATGTTAATTACTAAACTCTCAATTAACACTCACCAAAAAATTTCAATAGTGGTCAATTGATCCATTAATGATTATGAAACAAAATGCTAAATTGATTCCGTAATAGTCAATTGATCTATTAATGATTATGAAACAAAATGCTAAATTAGCTAGATGTACGATTATTAATTTTAAATCCTCTTGATCTCTTAACTTGCATTGAATCTTAAAGTTTGTCACTAAATTGCAACGCTTGTCTTTATATTCAACATATGATGGGTCAACTCAACAATTTACAAGGTTAATTAATCTATTTTAGACTAAGGTTAATCTCCATTTTCCCTAGACTTTGAGACTTTGTCCTTATGACATTGCGATGTGGCTTACCCTTAGGTAATCGTTGAGGATTAGGCAGATGACATCATGATGTTGCAACTTCGCTCTATTGTTGTGTTTGTTGAACAAACTCGACCCATTTCTTTTTTCTAGATAAGATTTAAGAAAATTTATTAAGATTATATTCAAATTATTCGACTCTAAAAGGAAAAAAAAACAAATTTAAAAACAAAGAAAATGAAAACATAGAAAAATAAAGAAAACGAAAGTTAAAAGGTGAAAAATGGGTCGGATAAATTGATAGAAATGGATAGAAGATAGTTGTCTAACTGAACCCTTTTGAGACATAAATACCAATAAATTTAATTATTGACTCTAATCAACCTTCCAAAAAATTAATGTTAAATTGAAAGAAGAATGGATTCCCATGACTCATTGAAAGAAAACTCAAAAAGAAAAATCACTTCTAAAAAGAAATTAACTACAAGAGTTGAAAATTTTATTAATGAATGAATCCTTTATATAATCTAACTAATTACATCCAAATAAAGCTCTTAAATATAATGAAACCCTAATTAATCCAAACAAGAAGTAATTTTAGTAAAAATATTTGGATCCCATTAAAAAAAATCATATGTTATTTAAATTTTTTATTGAATTGATATTACGGGTTAATCGAGTACCAATTTAGTTGAGAAAAGATTAATTGACCCTCTCTATCAAATGATTATTTTGATGGAAACTAAAACAAACCCATGTTTCAATGAATTTTACTATTCTTAATCTGACGCATTTATGTATTTAAATTTCGTTTTACTCACAATTTAATCTAATTTTTTTATTTTAATATTGTATGTACTGCATGTGTTATTATTAATTAGTTTCATGCCACATGTTTCACTATTTATTATATGTTATTTTTAAACAACCCTATGTTCAAAATAGTAGTTTTCACACACGTATAAAATTTCTAGTAATTATCTTATATTTAAATGATATATAATTTGTATTCAAGAGTATTACTTTTAGCTTTAATGTATGAAAATATTTATAGATATTAATTGTAATTAAAAGATTTCTAATGTTTATAACCATCTATTCTTTTGTGTTTTTTTGGAATAAGACTAATTGACAAAATGTGTATTATTGAATTTTTTTAGGATTAACCTTTAAATATGGGAAGGTTAAATTTGTCATAATGCTAATTAAAAAAAGGTCATGTCAATAATTAAAATATTAAATATCAATAATTTAGTGATTAAAATAAAATATTTTTAAACTTGAGTGATCAAAATAAAAATAAAATAAAGATACCTTTTTATTATTTTAATACTAAAATGAAGTTAGGCAGCAACATGTCTTAAAAATAAAATAAAAAGATTTGATTGATATTTAGAAATTTAAGATACATATCTTCTTGAATTGGAAAATATATAAACATACACAATTAAACTTGTAGTATTCCTTGACAATCCCTCATAAAATGGTAGCTGCTAACACTACTTCATGGTTTCTTTGCTTCTTTTTCAGCCTGAAACAACAAATAATTTAGCAATAAATGAGGGAGACGGGGTAAAAGTATTATAGAGATCTTTACTCAGAAAATGGGTAAACTAGATTAAAGAGTAAATTGATCATTTCTGTTAAAATTTCATTCTTTTCTACTGTTAAAAACTAGCGCGACTAATAGAATAACCAAACACGCCAAGAACCAGCTTTTAACAATAGAAAGGACTCATTTTCACATTTTTTGAATACAAAAGACAAAATGCAATCTAAGGAGTTTATATAAAACAAGTTACCGCTTTGATAATTCGCTCAAAGGCAGGCCATCCATGCTTGTCAACGTATTCAGCCACATATTTCCTAGCATCTAAGCTGATCATCTGGAGGATCTTCTTTTGATCCTCTGAATAATTTGAGCCCACAAATCCTCCAAATTTTATGTATTTTCTTATATGCTTTTCATATATATAAGCTGCTCCATTGAATATAGGCAACACCAACCACATACACAATACCAGCTTCATGTACGGCCACAACGGGACCCTGTTTTTTTTCATTTTTATTATATAAATTATAACACATGATTCAACCATAATAGCTTGGATGATGGAATAATGGTTTACTACTTACCAAGCCAGGATTCTCCAAAATGAAAGCTCAAATAGGGCAATGAAGGAATATATAATCCAATAGGTTAACCATTGTTGGTCATCTACCATTGATGGACTTTCTATTGCTCGGATCGAGGCATATCTGTTCGTCCGTACACATTGTTCAGAGTTAAATTTTTTTTATAAATCAAGACTAAATTGACATAATTTATAAATATTAAGAATTAAAGTTATCATTATTAAGGGTAAAGCTAGAATTTTTTTTTAAAAAGACCGAGATAATGTTATAAAATTTGGGAAGGGGACAAAGCTAAAAAATCTTATATAAAAAGTGTTTATAATTTCTTTTAAAAAAATCAATTGAATTTTTTAATTTTAAGAAAGGGCTAAAAAGCAATTTTTTTTTTAGCTTTTATGCTAAATTTAAAGGCTAGCAGTGACCAAAAAAACACGATTGAATAGTTGAATAATTATTATTTAACTTTTTATAATTATATGATAAAAAAAATTTACTAATAATTGAGTGACTGCTAGCGTAATTTACTTTTTTTTAATATTTATATTTAAAAGAAGTTGAACCTAATTATTTTTGAAAATATTGACAATTGCTTTACTTACAATGGATAAAGAAGCATCACTCCAGGCCTGTGTCACAGAGAAAAAAAAAATGATTAGACCTTTAATAATCCAGGTTCTAAAAATTATTTTCATTTTATTTTATATAAAATTATGTTAAATATATTATTATTTGTTACAAATAATCATTGTATTATATCATAGTATCCTAAATTAAAACTGTTCATAGGCCGATTTAAATTTAAGCATGTTACTAATACACTCTATGTTTGTCCAAAATCGGCATTGGGGTTGAAACATTAAAAAAAAGGAACAGAAAAGAAAGAAAATACCCGATGATTGCATCTAGACGTTTGGCAATTACTGTAAGAACACCCATATGAGCAGAAAGGTTTGAAGGCAAAGAAGAAAATTGAGTGATAGAATGAAGGAATGAAAGTATTGCAGCATTACTTAAAGCTTTGTGGAGGGTTTGATGATGAAAGTAAAGAATATGTCTTTTCTCTCATAACAAGAAAACACAAGTTTAATTCCAACACCTTTATTCAAAAAGGTGGAATATATGCCTTTCTTTCCCCTTTTCCTCAACATTAACACTAATTTTGTACAAATTCTTAACTTTTCTTGGAATCTGGAAAATTAAATTTTTTATGGAGATACTTGTGTTAAAAGATATTTTGTATTTTGTATTTTTATTAAAAAAAATCGGAAAAATTTGTTTTTTAGACTAAAGAGCAAACCGGTCATTTTGTTAAAAATTCTATCAATTTCTATTGTTAAAAATCAATCTTTATATGCTAGAATGAGGTACATGTGGCACGTCATGTTAAACTGTCTGGCTATTCCATCAACCATACCAGTTTTTACCAGTAGAAATAAATGAAATTTTTAATAGAAATGACTCGCTTGCTCTTTAAGTTAACGTCCAGGGTTTGACTTCTAGTATAAAGACGTCTATGGTACTTTTATCTAAAATAAACAAGCTCCAATCGAAGGAGTAATCCCCATTTTACCCTTTTCACTTAGACTTATGCATGGCTCGAAGGCCCGTCCAAAAAGTAGGAGGGTTTGGGCAAAAAAATAAAGTCCATTTAAAAAACGAGTTAGGCATCGAGTAAGGCTTTTTTGGCTCGAGTTTAGTCTAAATTTGTAAAAAGAAAACAAAATTATGTTGTTTTCTTGTTGTTTTCCCACTATTTTGCTATTGTCTTTTTTTTGTTATTTTCTCTCTGTTTTGTTGTCATTTCATTACTTTTTTGCTACCATTTTGTTTTATTGTCTAAATATTGTATAACTCTTATTTTATTGTTAATTTTGCTACTATTTTAAGACATTTGCTTGTTAAGTTGCACCTATCTTAGTGTTATTTAAGTATAAAGTTTTTTAAAATTTATTTTTAATTTGTTGAGAAATATTTATTTTAATGTTTTTAGTGTATTTAATGTATTATACTTTAAAAACAAATTATAAAAAATTTAATACGGGTGAGTCGGACCGGGCTTGGGTTTTACCATTTTTATTCACAAATAAATTTAGAATTAATTCAACTTGGGTCCAGCTTTATGCATTATTCTTCCAATGAATACATTTATATCTTTATCCGTAGAGTCAACTGCTCAGTAGCCAAGGCTAGTCCATCTTCTCAATTGGAATTGTAAACGACATAGTAATCATTCTAAATATTTGAATGCTCACTTTAATCCTTTTAAGGAATTATTTACTGAAGTAAGTTGTCTTTTTCACAATATAACTATTCTTGCAGTGCCACTTATCATCAGTTTGAACTTAGACAATCAATGAGCTAATTTTATTTCCCCTCAAAGAGTAATTTTGAAACAAACCCTTTTATTTGGGCGAGAGTGATATAAATATTGAAAAGTCATTTAGAAAACATGTTAGAGTTGGTGTAGCATAATTTTTTTTTTAAAAAAATGTACTTTTATTATGATATATAAAGTAATAAATCTAATTAAATAAATGCATTTGATCGAGGCTATAGGAAAATTTTCTTGTCACAAGAGCCTCTAGGAAGGTGCTCGATCTTTTTGATTAACCAAAATTGAAGTTGGAGTGCTTTAAGCTTGGAACCAATCAATCTTCTTTGTTATCTTCAAACTCATTATTACTTACAGAGTGAAAGAACTAAACACAAAACAAAAGTCGAGATTCCACTAGGAAGAGCTTTATGCAAACCTCTATGTGATGAAACCAAAATTTAAACTTCTAGATTGGAATTATAATTGATGGATGATTGCAATTATAATTTCTCCCAATCTAGAACCCCAAATTGAGAAAATTAGAATTTATTTGAGTACAAGAAAAGTTACTCTAATAAAATTTCACTAATTTTTTGGTGAATTTCCTTTAGTATTTTCTATTATATGATTTTTGGCTAGGATTGGGTAAATATAGAAGAAAATATACAAAAGTTTAAATTTTCATTTGTTTTCTTAATTAATTAAATAAGAGGAGTTTTAGTCCGAGTAAGAATTTTAGAGGGCACCAAATTGGTAGCGTACATAGGATAATATTCCCATTATCGTAGCATGTTGTACCTCGTTCGGGCCGATTGGGTCAAGTCGAATCCGATCTAATTTTTCAAGCTTATCTTTCTTGATTTAAAATAATAAAAAAATCAAGTCAAAATATTTAATTAACTAAGTAATTAAATATTTCTCCTAAAATTAATTATTAAAAATAATTAATTACTAATTAATTCTACTTAAATAATATACACAACCAATTATGACAACGTTATTATATTAAAATTATTGCATAAATTATTTAATTATTTGAATGAAATTAAACTATAATGACTTCATAATTTAATTTTCACTTTGAATTTAATTATTTAATCCTAAGACATGTCATGTCATGTCATACATAAGTCGTACCCAACATACCAACTTTCGACACATTATCTTGAGAGCAAAGGTTTTCAATATATCAAAGTACATGAGTCATTCACACATGATTATTCACTTAGCATTTGGGTTAGTTACGCCATGAACATCACAAGTAAATTACTCCATAAATAAATATAGAATAAATTCAACTTAGATCATGTCCTATAAATTGTCAATCTTTACAATCACATCCATGTCTCCATTTCTAAGATCAATCCAGCTCCAATAACTAAGACATCCCTCAAATTGAATTTATAAACAACATAATAGTCATGTGTCTTTTGTCATTGCAAGCAAATACCGTTGAGGACAACCGTATAAAGAACATTAAATAATCATGTAGTATTTTTTTTATTCAATCAATTCAAAAAACTAGAAGTTGATTATGATGAAATTACTATACTAGGGGCACTAATCCTAACAATCTTCCATTTGCCATAGTGAATTAAATGAGTCATATTTTGCATCTCCATACCCTTAATATGTTTCTCTAGAACTTTTAGCCACTAGAGAAAAATGCATCTTAATATGTTTCTCCTGAACTTTCAGCCACTAGAGAACAATGCATCTTTCTCACCCAAGTTAGAGATTTAGAGTATCAATTCAATGAACTCCCGAACATACTCTCAAACAATTCCTTGTTGTGTAAGTCATTGCAACTTGACATGAGGCTCATCCTCAATATACTCTAGGAAAAATTGCTGCTTGAACTTAGTTTGGGTACTCCACCCATATCTAGATATTGGTGCCACCACGCTTTTCATTTATGCACCTATGATAGCACCACAAAATAACGATATTAGGCAAATATATAGAAGCAACATTTACTTTAGCATCATCAATCTTAATATCCACAGTACGAAAGTATTATTCCATTCCCAAAAGAAAATTGTTCACATCTATTGCGGACTTAATCCTCTTGAACTCTTTCGACTTAAGGACATCAATATTGTGTTTGGTGTAATGACTAACATCTCGTTACCCACAACTGCTTTACATAGAATGTGCTTTCCTTTGAGCTCTTCCATCTCTTTCTTCAAAGCCTGTACCACAGCTTAAGAGCATTATTTTGCTAGGTCAGCGTGGCCACGATGGAATTGAAATCCCTTTTATCTCATCCACATTGGCATTGAGAGCTTCTTGCATATGTTCCTTAACTTTATCTCCCACAAAGTCTTACTCTACAATGCGACTCTCAATCACTTCGAGGTTTTCCTTCACATCACCCATGGATTTTTCGAATTTGTAATTTTAAGAGGTGATTCACTTCAAAAATTTGCCTAAGACAGTTTTAACCTTCAAATTTGAGAATTTCAAAAGAGATTCTCTAAGCCATTGATGTTATAAAACAGCTAAGCGAAACAAGCAAAAGAAGCAAAGCTTAAGAAAGTTTTTTTAGAATAAATGCTCTCAATTTGATTACTTAAATCTAAATGATACAAGATCTAAAATGAAATACGAACTACTTCTATTTATAGTTGAGTTCCTCTACTTTCAATGACATAAACTTTAAACTCTCTATTATCTTAGTTAACCTTAGTAAAATATAAATTATTGTAGTGTTTACAATTTCCCCAAATTTCAAATAGATAAACTTTGAAATTTCTAAGCACAGGGCTAGTCTTAATGGATCAAAGTAAGCCCAAATCATAAGAGCAATTTAGGTCATTATTTACATCATGTCAATGTGCCACCAAGAAAATTTTTTATAATTGTACGGAGCACAACCACCACGTTTAAAAACAAAAAGCAAGAATATTATTGGATGGAGAATTATTTTTCTTACAAAATTAAATGATAGGCATGTAGTTTCTCATTTACCAAGCTTGACTAAAGCCTATGTTTTACCTGAGAAAGCTAGCTCTCCCTTTTACCGTAATTTTCACTGTATGCCATTGCAAAAGGATCTATTACTTTCAAAGCTTCTCAATCATTGGCTAATACATCCTTGTCATGCCATACTGAACAGTTCCAAACTTCCCACGAGTAGTGGCAGCTGCTGCAGTAACACTTATTCCACCATAATGAGATTTTGCCTGCAACGAGTTTGTATCAATGGTATTTCTGTCATCACCAGCTTCCACCTTCTTCACTCTGGTCATGAAAAATGGGTTCGTATCAATGTTGATAGCTATATCTGGTGCAAATTTTCCAGTGCTGGATTTGTAATAAGAAATTGCAGGGTGGACTGCCTGGGGTGGAAGAACTGTGCTTCTTAAGAATGTTCTTGGATCATATGCATCTTTCGTGATTGTTCCGTTCTCATAAGGCACAACCAGACCGACGACCTTTCCTGGTTTGGCTGAACACAGAATATTTCATTTAAGTACTACATAAATACAGGGGGAAAATGAAAAGAAATAGCGGTAGAAGTACCATGAAGGTTCGTATTAGGAGTTAGATTGCATTTTACCATCTTTACCCAAAACATGGACAAGTTTGTCCCTGTACATTAGATTGAAGAGCAAACTGATTTTTCTTGTTAAAAATTCCATCCATTTCTAATGTTAAAAACTAGCGTAGCTAATGGAATAACCAGACAATTATACATGACTTTTTGTTAAAAGTTCATCCATTTCTAGTATTAAAAATTAGCGTGGTTGATGAAATAACCAGACAGTAACACTTGAGGTACCACATGTACCTCATTCTAACCTACAGGGACCAATATTCAATGGTAGAAATGGATGGAATTTTTAACAGAAGAATTAGTTTGCTCTTTGATATAATACAATAACTAATTTACCCATTTTTTAATAGAGAGGGCAAAATGCAATCTGATTACTAATACAAGGACCTCTATAATACTTTTACCAAGAAACTAGGATAATCTGAAATAAAGAAAGATACCTAGTGGGATTCTTTGTTGTGCCTGCAAGGTTCTTGATAAATGTAGAGGAATAGCTTCAGTTTCCCTGGAAGTGTTGATGGATGCCTCATCTGCATTTTGCTTATCTTTCAAGGAATTGATGCTTTGCTGCTCTTTGGGGGCTATTGTTTTAGAATGTACAATTGTTGACCTGCAAAGTCATTGGTTTACAGTGCCAACCATCAAATTGAAGCAGAAGATAATGCTGTCCTACCAAGATCCTACATTCCTCTACTTTTTCCCAACCAAAAAAGAAAAGGGTAAATTACCCCATCAGTCGCTCTAAATAGGAGTCATTTTTATTTTAGTCACTCCAAATTTTTTTTTTATTAATTTAGTCATCCAAAAACAGAAATTGATCAAATTAGTCACTCTACTGTCGAACAGTAATGGAATGCTGATGGTGCATTTCCACGTTAGGCACTCTAAATATGGGTTGTTCCTATTTTAGTCACCCAAAATAATACATGAAAAAGCACTGTTAGTTTTTTCGTTACCATTTAGTGGTGGAGTGACTAATTTGATCAATTTCATTTTTAGAGTGACCAAGTTAAGAAAAAAAAAATTTGGATGACCAAAATAAGAACGACCACTATTTAGAGTGATTAACAGGGTAGTTTACCCCCCAAAAAATACTGTTTAGTTGAAGGTGACCTAACACATTAGTGGTGAGGAAAATTGAGGTTCTGTAAGACTTGAAGAGCAAGAAGCTACCACCATCCAACACTCGAAAGAACAAAAAGAAAAGGAAAAAGACAGACAAGAAAAAACAATCCTGCTATTAGAGATGGTAAGAACAATCCAGAGAAAGCAAAGAAATCATAGTGAGATATTATAAAGAGATGCCATTTGAACATTAACAAGGAATCAATTGAAAGTTAAAAAACATTGGATTTAATATCAGAAGAAAAAATTATATGCCCAAACTTATCCATGATGTTCTAATTGTGCTCATGAGCATGCAACCATGCAAAGACCAATGTTTACAAGAATATTGTTCCCTACCTGAAAGTTTATAGAATAACTTTATCTTATTCACTTGCTCATGTACAATAGCTGAGTTGCAAGATCTCATTTCAGCCTCTGAGCTCTTCATCTATCTAGCTGAAAATGAATTTCCCCAAATGTTGTGTACCAATACATAGTTAGTAGCTTTAGCTGTGTTTTCCGTTTCAAATTCAAAAACTCAATATATCATTATGAGATTAGGGGCTTTTGGAATGAAAGAGAAACCTAAAAATAAAATTATATGATAATAATAGGTACTAATAGCATTAAGAGTTTGATTCTTCACCTTCATGCTCAATAGTGCTAAGAGACATAAAGAGGCTTTTTTTCTTCTTCTTTTTACATAGTTATTTTACCGTTTAATGATGCATAAGAATATGAGAATTATATTATATACAATTCTCCATTTTATTTAGCTTGAGTTTTTTAGATGATTTTACTGTTTTCTATTTGATTTTTTTCTCTTGGTAGAAATTTTATTTGTTAATTTACAGCATGCTCTTGCCCTAAACACAATGTGTGTGCATATATATATTTGCCAAAAAGCCCTTGCAGTGACAAGGAGAGGTTTTATCAAACTAAACTGATTTTCACACATAACTTACATATAAAGAGAAGGAACACTGCTTTAGTATCAGTTATACATACCAATTATCTATATAATATACGAAGCATGCAATACAGCACAAGTGCGTGCATCAGTAGTATTATTTCGAAGTCATAAACACAGCATGGTAATAACAAATTGAAAGTAAAAGTAATACATCTATGTCTACCTGGGAAGAGAGACATGCTTTCTTTCGAGTGGAATAACTGGGCCACTTTTACCACTATTTTCCTCAAGATGTGCAAATTGCTTCCTGAATTGGTCAACCGCACTGCATATATATTATAGATAAACAGCAGCAGAGTGATTACCAATGAATCTTGGTTAAGACTAGAAATGCAACAAAAACACTACATAAAACCTCAGATAGAGAAAGCTTGTCCTCTCAGTTCCATTCTTATAGTCTTTGAGCAGCTCAGGATGATATTCTAGTATCTCGCAGAATATTAGCTCCCGTATATCCTCCTTCATGACCCTTCGCCTCTCAAATTCGAACTCCATCTTTGTAATTGGTTGACAAGAAGGCTCCCTCTCAACTTTAGCCAGTCCCTTAAAGTAAGGATCAGCAAGAGCCTAAATTATACCAAATCAAAAGATGTTATTGTTCTAAATTTGCAAAACAAATGCTCAGAGAAAATTAAAATACTATATGCAGTATGATAACATACCTCTTCTGCATTTGGCCGGAATTTTGGATCAAAGGCAAGCAACCTTTGCAGCAGACGTAGGGCCAAGGGATCTACATTTGGAATTTTTTGTTCAAATGGAACTGGTAGCTTTTTTCTCATGCTTGTTAAGTATCTTCTTGCCTTCTCATTTCGAACCTGAGAATGACAAGAAAAAGAAGTTAAAAGCAGTCATGTCTTATGATCCGAAACCGCTCACAAGTCTCAATATGCCTACCCGAGAGATGGTATCTAACGAAGGTGTACCAAGCAAATCAGTCATCAAATCCAGTTGGTGGACAACATTTTTCCCAGGAAAAAGTGGTTTCCCAGTCAATACCTCAGCAAAGATGCACCCTATACTCCATATGATACGGGTTTGCGCGCGGACCAAGATCGAGTTGCCAAATCACGAGAAACTCCTACGAAAACCCTAAACAATTAGATCTGAAACGAAACAGAAAATTAAAAGATTAGATTTTTAAATTTTCAGATCTGAAATAAAATCCCCAAATCAGCAAAGAATCAAATTGAGAATAGAAATAAGTGTTAGGGTTCTTGAAACCCTCAAGGAGATTGTGATTCTGCCCAATTGAACACCAAGATAGTTTTCTCCAAATTTCGACAATCTAATTTCACCCAAAAAGAGTATGGAAAAACCCTAGAAATTGGGGATTTTTGGGCTGATTCCTTAAGATAGAAAAAGGCTGAAAACACAATAAGAACAGAAAATAGATTAGATAATGATTCAGCACAAGTAGAAATAAAGAAAGAATTGACAGTAAGAAATTAAAAGATAAGTCCTAAGAAGCCTTGAAATCTCGAAAGATCTCACAACTCCCTTCAAACGGCTCTAATCTCCCCTCCAAAGAATATCAATGGCAAGAAGAAGGTTGAAGATGGCTCCCACAATCAAAAAAATTGTTAAAACAACTTCTAAAGAAAACTCAAGAGAGAAATCTTGGAGAAAACTCAAAGAAAATTCTGCTCTCAACAAATCTGAAATTTTAATAATAATGATAAGTGTTTAACAAGGTGGACAGCCATGCCTTTAAATAGGCCTTATAACTAGTCCTAATCTAATTAGAAAACTAAAATAAAAAAAACTCCTAATTATTTTAATATGGAAATTCGGTCAAAGGTCATTTTATCTGGGACTCTTGGACTGAATATTGACATAAAAATTTAAACTAAGTAAATAAATAAATAAATAAAAATAAAAATAAAACTTTACAACTTGGGCCACTTTGACAATTTGGCCTGATTTTCAACTAAGTATGGATGGATTTCTTGATTGGGCTGGGAATTTGCTTATTGGGCCTCGCCTTCAAGAATTTGGGCTTTTGTGACTCGTATCACCATATGTCAATTGCAGGTGTGTACTGCATTAACTTGAAATAATAAGAACAGGAACCAGAAATTTGACAATGAACGGAAAAGCCATCATGCAGTATCCGTTTGAAGTGATTAGAACATAAACAATAAATTGGAAAGTGAAAATAAATCCAATCATGGAAGATCCTTTTCAAGTAAGAAGAACATGAATGAGAAATTGCAAAATGAATAGAAAACCCTCCGTAACCACTTAATTTGGTACGTTATTATCACGGGATAGGATTTATAAGATGAAGGATACATCCGCAACATAACTCAGAAGCTAAGTTTGCTATTAAGACTAACTTTTAATAAATTTTAAATCTATATATTTGAAATTCACAGAACCATATGGAATAATTATATGGGCAAATTTAGGACTTTCTATAAGAAGAAGGAATTTCCGCTTAAATCTCCACTAGAGATCTGAATCTCCACTTGGGTCTGTTAGATACAGGTATGTTTATATTTTTCTAAGCGTTCCCATCCATTTGGAGGGTCATATCCCCAACCCATGTCTAAATATGCCTTACATAGGTGTCAAGCACAAAACTTCAAGAAAAATGAAGAGATCGGAAGAACATAACCTTATTGTGTAAACTAACAATACCATTGTTTCAAATAATTCTCCTACATACATTTATAGCCACACTTTTACATTTAAAAGCTTCAACCAAATGAAACAGACAAGCAGATAAGATATGGATAAGAAACTGAATAACTTACAAGTGTATGCACCGGAGAATGGCCTAGGCTATGCTTTACTAAATAAAATGCAACCTAGATCAAGATGATACCTTTATCCAATATATCTCATAAAAGAGAATAAATACATCACATGAATTTAAGTTTTGAGCATTCTGAATTTTAGCGGCCATACATAGAGGCCCCTTTACCTTAGAGAAAAAGGATCCACAGAGCTCTGGAGCTCTATACCATCTTGTAGCAACATAATCCTGTAAATGTACCACAAATATGTCTAGAAATAAGTTCTTATTATTGTCATAGACGTAAAGAACAGTTAAAACATGAAAACATCAAAGGTTAGTTCTTCTAAACGTCATACCGTCCAGAATATTGTTGTTGGTGTATCATTGAATGCAACTCTAGCTAAACCAAAATCACATATCTTAAGTTTGCAGTTTGCATTGGCCAAAATATTCTTTGGTTTTAAATCTCGATGGTAGACATTAGCTGCAACCAAATAGGGAAATATCAGATCCAGGATTCTGAAGCATACAAATATAATTACCCTGCCCACAACAAAAGACATAGAGGGTGACATGGAAAGAAAAAAGGAAAAGAATAACAGAGAAGAATAGCAACCATACTTAAGCATAACGCATGCTACAAGATGCAGTTGTGACCAAAGATGATTACAATTGAAAAGGCTGAAAATTAAAATCTAACTGTCTAAGACTTCAAAATAATTAAACAAGGCAAAATATTTATGTGTAGAGCTGTTATGACATGCACCATAGCAGCAAACAACACAAGCAACTTGCCTCTTTCAAGTGGGGTGCATTACTAGACTTGTCTAATACCTAACACTCCTAGGCACTCTCTTTTTTTTTTTTCTCTGTGTGCGCGCACACATGAAGCGATAGGCAGGAAAAGGGCCTGCTTGATTAATGTTCTTTTTATTTTTTTCATTAATTGTAACTTTACTAGCAAGAATGGGGATAGTATTAGACTCACCACTTCTCAATATTTGAGCAGCAAAAGAAAAAAAAATTGAAATGTTATATAGGATAAACTTGACCATTTAGACATGGCAATGCTGGACAGAAGATGAACTTAACATGGAAACAATAAGACTTAACTATTAAAAGACCCTTGAACTAGTTGACTTCTATTAAATAAGCCCTTATACTTTCATTGTACCTATATAAGTCCTTATCCTTTAATTGGTACTTGCTTTTAGCCCTTATTTTAAATGACATGTTGATTTGTGTTAAAAGTTTATTTAGAAATAAATTAAAGGTTAAGGGCATATTAGGGTAAAAGCTAAAAAGATTTAAGGGTTTATTTGGTTACAAAATTAGAGGTTAAGGGCTTATTATGGTGTAATGAAAATATAAGGGCTTTAAGGGCTTATTTACAATTTTAGTGAAAAAGAAAACAAATACAGTAAAAATACATGACGTGATACTAAAATGAAACATGAACAAACACAAATAGAAGAACATTTCAAAATCTATATAACACAAATTATTAACCTGAAAAAAGTTATATACATATGAAATACCTAAGGACACTAGAAAATACATGAAGACAACATGAAAACATGAATTGCTAGGTCTAAACTGCTATCATAATTATATCATATCTTAAGCTTATTTGCTATATACATATAGACGCACAAAAACATATACATATATATATTGCACCTTCACTCAGGCCAGCACTTTTTTTATGACTTGCGCCTCAAGCAATTTAAGGGTTCTAGGGTTCTAGTCCCTAGACTGCACCTTGAGCCAATGAGAACAGTTTTGATAAGACTTGTTTACCACATATTACGGCATAATGGAAGGAGTCAATATAGAGTGACAATTACCAGTATGGATGTACTTCAAAGCCCGAAGTAGCTGGTAAAGAAAAAACTGGTAGTGTTCTCTAGTCAAGTCATCATTAGCTTTAATAACTTTATGAAGATCTGATTCCATGAGCTCGAAAACAACATAAATATCTTTGAAGTCCCTTTGTGAAGGAGGCAACATAATGTGTTTGATCTCTACAATATCAGGATGCCGAAGAAGTCTAAGCAGCTTTATCTCCCAAAGAATTCGAGCAGCATCAGAAAGATGCTCAAAAATATCATGTATTTTCTTTATCGCCACTTTCTGACCAGTATGCGTGTCGATCGCTGAGCACACAACTCCATAACTGCCTTTTCCTATAACTTCTTGAATCTTATATCTATTGGCATCACCATATTCTGAGAAAAATTCCATCTCTGTTGAACTCTGTGGCGCAAAAATGCAGGTTAAGACAAGATTGCCAAGCATATTTTCTTCAACAACTGCAACGGCATGTAGCTCGATATAGCATGGCCTCATACATGTCCACAGGTTTATACACCTTAAGCCATTCATATTCATTACTAATGAACGTACTCCATTTAATTGAAAACAAAGATCAACAACAAATAGAAAAGGACAAAAAGATGAAAAAAACAAACAAACACAGAAATGGCATCAATAAAACAATTCATGTTAAATTCATCAGTATATAACAGTGTGCAACCAAAACAAAAACCAAAATGATTCCCAACAGTCAGCACTTCTAATAACATCATGAAGACTTTTAAATTCATAATCGAAACAATTATTTCCAAAACTGCAGAGGCAAAAACTAATCTTCAATATGGAAAGCAAAAATTCATAATTGAGCAGATAATAATACTATTCCTTTATAACTAATCAAAGTTTCAGATTACCAACTTAGCAAACAGGTTAGGAAAGAAGACAACTTTATTGGGTTAAAGTAACTTTCATTATATAATATAGTTACATATATATATATAATCAAGTATCTACCGCAGACAATATTGACTAATCATTAGCAACGCGTGCTCTATGAAAAAGAAAAAGTAAATGATTGATCATTAAATGTGTCGCATTCCTATGAGCAGGGATCGAACCCCACCATATAAAGGGATGAGATGAACAACCACTATGCAATATCTAGAAAATTAAAGCACAAAAAAGGATAAACCTAAGGAAATCAAATCCCCATATTTCATGTTCTTCCCAAACAACCCAACATCATCACTCGACAGCTGAATTTCAATGAAAAAAATAATTAATCATCAATCAATCAGATAAAGGATGTTGAAAAAAAACTCCAAAAGGATTAAAAAAGTAAGTCATTGAAAAGAAAAAAAAAACCCACCTTTTTTCGATGGACTTGCTGCATTTCGTTAAAAAAAGTATCTCAACAGAGAAAAAAAAAACAGATGAATAAACAAAGTGAAAAAAAATTTAGAAATCAACCACATTTGCCCCATTGGCCTCGACTTCCAATCATAAGTCCATAATCCCATCCATTTCTCCAACACAATAAAATCCAAACCAAATCCTTCACACACACACACTTTCCTTTAGTACAACAATTTCAATTTAGCTTACTATTCAAAAGTGGCTCTCAAAAACCATTCTTTGATAATTCAGTCTTAACGACTCTCCTACCGTTTTTTTCCCTTTCCCTTCAAGTTTTCAAAATCTAAACCAAAAACCCAAATTTCCCCTCCCTTTTTAACCCTTTACGTCTTCAATCTAAATAACAATACAAATAAGAGGAGGTGAAATGTGTGATATTAAGAAGGTAAGAGAGTCGAAGCTGCAAGAACTGAACACCGAGAGAAAGGAGAGAGGAAGCGAAAGAGAGCAGAAAGGAAAAAGAGATAAAGTAATATTTAGTCCCTGAACTTGTCATATTTCCTACTTTGGTCCCTAAAATTTCTTTAGTCTTTATTGATTTCGGAATTTTGGCAATTTTTTTTTAATTTGATCCCGAACTTGAATTCTTTATTCTGTATTGAGTTGATTGCTATAAAATTGTTATCAGCTTAACGAACTGGGTATATTTCACATATGGTAATCCAACTATAAAATTAAAAGGACTTAAATAAATTACAATTTAAACACTCAGGTTGCATAAATTGATGGTTTTAATTACTCCATTAAAATTGTAAACGAAATCTATAGTGAAATTATTTCTAACATTTTGATTTTGTAAAATAAAAAAAAAATTATCATTTTAATTCCCAATCTTTGTTACCTTAAAAAAAATTTAGGTTTAACTATAAAAATTAAAAATTTCCTCATAATTAATTCACTCATTTCTGCTTATAAATTAAAATTGGGGACAAGCCCCTTTTCTTTTCTTCAATTTTTTATTTAAATGAGGAAGAAGGGCAAATGGTGCCGCCGTGTGTGGCGTTTTCCGTTTGTACTGGCAATGGAAGGACACCTAAAGGAAGTGATTCGAGTCATGTTGGGAATTCGATTCTTAGAATGACTGGATTTTGGAGGCATAATCTCAAATATTCTTCTTTTGATTTTCATTTTGTGACAGAAAAGATTGGGACTAAAATTTAAATATTAAATTGTAAACAAAATTTCAAAATTAATATGAACAAAAAGAGTACCAAATTTGAAGAATAAGGTGAAGAAAAGAAGATTGAAGGATGAAGTTGAAAATTTGAGAAATTGAGGGGTTTTTTAAGGCATGAAGCTAGTGGGCTGTTGCTTTTCCAAAAACAATTGTGGTAGGTAATGTAAATACAATCAATTCTGAGGCGTTTTTGTTTGCATAGGTAAGAATTTTTGGGAGGAATTGACAAAACAGACCCAAACCCAAAAATCTATCCATGTGGACCCAACAATCTAAGTACGAAAAAATCTAATCTCATAATGGAAATTCAAACTTGAGATCAACCGAGGCCTGAGCTTGAGGCAATCTGTTATGGTGGCCTAGAGGCCTTGCCCCCCAAAGAAAATGGAAATTTTTTATTTTCCCTTGAAATTTTTAAAAAATTTTAATTAGGTCCCCTCAAATTTTTGAAAATTCTCATTGTACCTTTTGATTTTTTTAATAAGATTTCTTAAAATTTAATCTCATAAAAAATTTAATTAGGCCCCATTTTTTTTTAAATTTCATAAAACTCCTAAAATTTTTAAATTTTTTTAAAAATTTTATTTGGCCCCAAAACGAATCAAATAAAAATAAAAAAATAATTATTTAATTTATGAAATTGTTTTGTACATATTATATAATTATATTAAAATTTTAAAATTAATAATAAATATTTATATGAAATTATAAATTAAAATAAATTTTAAAACATTAATTATGAATATAAAATATTTTTAATATAATGATTATATGTGTATAATAAATATAACAAGTTAAGAAGTATTCAATTATTTTTTGAAAAAAAAACTAAATTTAATTATTGAATAAAATATTAAGATGAGAATCATATTAAGTACAAAAGAACCCACCAATCGAATAAGTTTAACATTCTATTAATGAAAATATCGAATTTGTATATATTCTTATGTTGATATAGAGTACAAGCAAGGAAGGAATGACGAGGAAATCAAGGTGGTGAAATGGAGGTTGATTCATTTGTAAAAGATAAGAGTCGAAATAAAAATAAGAAGATACACTAATGGAAGAGGATAAGTGCTCAAGAGTAATCTTAGGGTGCTAATAGGTCGCTCTCTTATTCATAGTTTTCCAAGGTATTTATAGGAAAGGTCTCCTTGTTAATTGAAAAAAAAATCATGCTCGAAAATAGTTTTCTTACACAATCAAAAAATTAAATTTTGAAAATCGAGCCGATTTATGATATCTATAACAATAAACTTTTTCCTCAATATATTTGTGCTTTGAGCGAGACAGATCATTGTCGTTTTTAGCTTTCAACCAAAACCTTTTTTGCTATTCTTATACCATGAACTGTTCGAGTATGGGCTCGAACAATTTTAAATCAAACACAGAACCAATTTTCTTACTTTAGTAGGAAAGTAAATCTTTCTCTTATAGAAACCGGTAGAATTGTTATTCCTGAAAAATAGAATTTATACTTAGAAATAAATTCTCATTATTTTCGGGGAGAATAAAAATATCTCAAAGTTGTGTGTAACTTATTTTATTTTTAACCCTACTGATGTTATCTATTTATAGGGAGAGAAGTGAAGCGTGGTTAAATTAGTAGAATGCAATTAATGCCTATTTAATAAAAACACAATCCCCTAGTTGAACTAATAGAGAAATGGTCTAAAAGGGTGTGCTTCCCCTCATATTATAATGGGGATTAGACCTCTTCTGTATTAGGTTCAATTATATATGTTTTTTGCACTTTTAACCTAACATTTTATAATTTAATCCAACATAGTGCATGTTTTCTATTTCTCAAAATAGACATTATTTATTAAATTAATTTTAATTAATTAAATTTTCAATTAAATAATTTCTTAACTCAATTCTAATCCCGTTGAAATAAGGACAACTTTACCGTAAAAGAAACTATGAGAAAATATATTTAATTTCTACATTCAATGGATTTCATAATAACCAATTAATTTAATTCAATTTTTGAATTTCAATTATTTAATAAAATAATAATTCACAAAACTTAAATTAATTCTTAACTCATTTCCATACTAAGTGAGAAACTAGCTTTTCGCCTATTAATTATAAACTCATTTAGTTACAAAGTCATTCCACTGTAGTATCGTGACTAAGCTCTCCCTAATGACATATCATTACAAAAGCTACTTGATCAGTGCTCGTCCAATGACCTTGTCATAAGTGTATTACCCTCATAAGATATCCTTAATCTCTTTGGATAAATCTGTTCTCCCAATATGATCCTATTTTATCTCATGATAACCATTATGTCTTTCTTCTTAAAAAGTCAATTACTATTAAATAATAATTAAGTCATTCACCACAAAGACAAACGACTCATTACCACATTTACTTTTCATCTATCATATAATGCCAATGAGAAGATATCATTTACTCATGTCTTGAGTTATTAATTCTACTATTTTGAATAATGCTACATACTACAGAAGTTGTATACCCAACGCACTAGCTTTAAGTTTTTTATATATTTGAACTTAGGTTTTTACTTACATCAAATTATATGAGTCACGCATACTTAGTCCATCATCTATTCGGAATTAAGGTATGTCACACTATGAACATTACAATTGAATAAATCCATAAACAAATTTAGGATCTACTCTACTTGGGTCTTATCCGATGTACTATAGTCCAGTTAGCACATCTATGTCTCTATCTTCTAGCAGCTATCCACTCCGATGCTTAAGATAAAGCATCTCCCTAATTGGACTTGATAAACAACATATTGGTCTTTCAATTAGTTTTCTCATTTCTGATTAGACTAAGGACATGTTTAGGTTTGTTTACTAGTATAAATGGTCTTTCCGTATTACGGTCCAACAACGTAATACTGCTTAGTATTAGTTAAACATTAGACAACCAATGAGTTAATATTTGCTTCAATTTTAGTCTGCATGCAAAAACCATTGGGGACAATATACAAAAGGTATTATTGTAATTCACGAATAATTTTATTAATCAATATGTTTGAAAAAATTATAAGTTTACATAGATGAAAATACTACTTAAGGCACTAGATCCAACATTGTCCACTAGCATGATATGACTAGATAAGCATCTAGTCTAGTTAAATGTGTAATGGATAATCATAGGAACCTATCTTTGGATTCTATTAATATGAGGTAGTTAAGTCTAAATAGACACATTGTTGTCTTGGAAGTGTGTTCCCATCAGGATAGCATTCACCTCTGAGCCTAAGTAGTAGGTCCCATTTGAAGTGGGACAGGTGGTCCAGGAAGTCAATGCAAAGTCAACGATGACTTTTTATCTTGCTATATGTCTTCTTAATGGAAGGATATAAAAATAGACCCCTAGTCGAGTAAGAGGTCATAAAGTGGCATTCCGTTAGACATGCTTTGAAGGTCCTTAAAAGCTTATCTAGTCGAAGAAGATGAAGCAACATCAAATGATTGTCATAAATACGACATTTTTTTTGGGGAATAGTGGTCATGATGAGGGTATCTAACATTATTTAAGTGGCTAGATGCTATTGGTCATGACCTTAAGCCTTCAAAATGATACGTTTATGAAGAAAAACTGAAAAGTCTATAAACTCTTCTTCTTATTTGCTTAAGAATACTGTATTATTTCAAAATTCTTGCTGGAGTTTTTTGTTTGGTTCAGGAGTATTTCAAAATTTTTCTTTTCACTTTGTCATTTTCGTGATCACAATCAGAAAATGGTTAGACTTGTGAAGAGATGAGGAATGAATAATATATTGTTGTCGCATAGAGGCAAAGATAAGTTTTTTGTTGCCAATAATAGAAAGATGGTGATGAGTAATAGACCGACTTTAGGTGATTCTAAGAGAGCTCCGATGGTTGAAAACCAAAAAGGGCAAATCCCAAACTTGACCTAGACGCTATGGTCGAATATTAGGAATTGCATTAACAACATTCGAAAATCATTTACTTGAGAGAGGTAATTTACCGAAGACGAACATACAAGAAAGATTAGATAGAGGGGTGGCCAACATAGAATGGATCATCATATTCCTAGATGTAAGAGTTCAACATTTAGTGTATTCGTTTTCAGATCATTGTCCTATTCTTATTAATACAAGAATATGTGAAGAACGACCGATGAATAATAATTTCAAATTCAAAGCATGGTGGTCATTAGAGGAGTCTTTCAATAATGAAGTAAAAAGCTTGTGGGAGAAATCTTCAGAAGGGTTGTTACAGAAGCTGGAAAACTTAAAAAAAAAGGCTTGAAGCAGTGGGCTAGACAAATTCAACTGAGCAGGGAAAAGAAAAAACAGGTTTTAACAGAAAGATTAGCGGAATTAACTAAAGCTGAGAGAGATGATGAGAATTTAACAGATCTGGTTGATATGAAAATTAATTTGAACTTTGAGATTGAGAAAGACGAATCTTATTGTGAGCAGAGGGCTAGAATTAATTGGCTAAAATTTGGAGATAAAAATACATCTTTTTTTCACAGTCAAGCATTGCAAAGACGGAAGACAAATTTCATTCACAAGTTGCAAAACGAGGATGGAAAAGAAATGATGGCTTTACAGAAAATAGAGGATGTTGCACAAGCATATTTTCAAAGGTTGTTTTCAACAGAAGGTGGAGGGAACTATGATCATTTGTTATCAGGTATCAAACGTTGTGTCAACATGTAGGACAATCAAAAACTTACAGCACCATACACTAGAGATGAAGTCACAGAAGCGGTGTTCAATATGGGGCCTACGAAAGCACCAGAGGAAGACAGATTTCTAGCTATATTCTATCAAAAATGTTGGAATATAGTGGGAGAAGAAGTAACCTCTTTTTACTTGCGATTACTAAACAGGGATATGGAGATAAGTTCAATCAACTCTACAAATACTGATTCCAAAAGTTACCAGCCCTTCTATTATAACACAGTTTCGGCCAATCAGTCTATGCAACGTGCTTTATAAAATTTTAGCCAAGGCGTTAGCAAATTGTTTTCGAGGAGTTATAGGTAAATGTATTGATGATGCACAAAGTGCATTCATGCCAGGTCGATTAATTTCAGATAATGTACTGCTAGCCTATGAAATTTTGCATATGTTGAAACAGAAGAGATTGGGAAGGAAAGCGTATATGGTCGTTAAACTTGACTTGAGTAAAACATATGATAGGGTTGAGTGGAATTTTATAAAGGAGATAATGCTACGAATGGGTTTCGATCAAAAATGGGTAAATGCTCTTATGAAATGTGTTGAGACAGTTTCCTATTCAGTGGTCATAAATGGACATGTAGAGGAGAAGTTTTTACCAAAAGTGGACTTAGAAAAGGCAATCCGTTAAGTCCATTCTTATTTCTCCTTTGTGGTGAGGGACTATTGAGTTTACTGAGACTAGCAATGAATGGAAGACTTCTTAACGGTGTCAAAGTTAGTAGAAAAGGACCTCAAGTATCCCATCTATTTTTCGCTGATGACTGTATACTATTTGGAGAAACAACAAATAGAGGTGAAAACCTATTCAAAGAAATTCTCCGAGAATTCAAAAATTGCTCAGGACAGTGTGTTAATTTCGACAAATCAACAGTATTTTTTAGCACAAACCCATCGGAGGAAGATAGGAGACTTGTCAATATATTGAGGGTCCAAAGTCTAAACGAACTAGAACGCTATCTAGGGCTACCAAATATGGTGGGTCGAAGGAAGAAAGAATCTTTTCAAAATCTAAAGGATCGTCTCAAAAAACGTATTGATAATTGAAGTAACAAGTATCTATCTCAGGGTAGAAAAGAAGCATTCATTAAAGTCGTTCTTCAAGCTATCCCAACTTACATAATGGCTTGCTTTTTATTACCTAAAGTCCTATGTGATGAATTAAATAGCATTGTTGAAAAATTCTAGTGGCAAAAGGGACACGAAAAGAGGGGAATTCAGGGGAATTCAAGTTTCCTACGGGGAAAGTTGGGAAGCTTACCCTCATTTACTTTGGAAGAGCATTTGGGCAGCGAAGGGACTTCTTCAAAAAGGGCTGTGCTGGAGAGTGGGCAATGGTGACAAAATTTCGATCTGGGAATATAGCTGGATACAGGGGATCAATAAAGTTGATGGAACCAACAGATCCAACAATGGAGGTTTACAGTTAGTGTCAGATCTTATTGATGATACAAACAGAAAATGGAAGATGGAGTTGATAAATACTACCTTTCAAGCAAACACAGCTCAGAAAATTCTGCAAATTCCTTTAGCAGAGTCCAATTATGAAGATACTCAAGCTTGGAAAAGGGAATTATCTGGCTAATTTTCAGTACGCAGTACCTATAAACTATTACAAGATGTTATTCCGGATCTTAGGAATTATTTATTACATGCCGTAACTAAAAAAATTTACAAGAAATTGTGGACTTTACAACTATCCTCTAAAATCTCAATTACTATCTGGAGAATTTCCTGGGACTTTATTCCCAACCTTGTTAATCTTAAGCACAGGAGAGTCATTGCAGATGATAGATGTCTCCGTTGTCATGCTTTGGGCAAAAGATAGCCTCCATATTTTTCATCAATGTCCTACAACAACAGAAGTTTGGCAACTTTTAAACTTATCCTGGGTCATGGAGAACATAAACCAAAGTCTATGGGAGTGGCTAACCTGGGTATTCACAAGAGGCACTGAAACTCAATGTCGACTCTTTTGCTACGCTTTATGGTTAATATGGTTTTCCAGGAATCAGCTCATGCATGAAAGGAAAATTACAACAGGAAGGGAATTAGCACAAAACATAAGGAGGCGTATGGCAGAATATGAAGGAGCGAAAGTATTATAGTTTCCAGGTAACATAAACAGGTATTACAGAAGCAAGGAGGACATACCGAGGGTTACAATACAGTTTGATGCAGCGTTTGATAGTAGAAATTATAAATCAGCCACAGGTCTGGTGGTATGGGGTCTGAGGGGAGAACTTTTGGCTTTAAAGACGATTATTCATAACAACATCCCCTCTCCATTTGTAGTAGAAGCATATGCATTTTAGTTAGGGATCTTGACGGGAGTTCATTCGATTAAAATAATAGGGGATTCCAAAACAACAATTAGAAAATGTCAGACGACTGCAACAAATAAGTCCGTGATTGGAGCTATTATCAAAGACATCCAGAACAAGAAAACTCGCTTTCAAGAGATCATCTTTCATCACATTCAAATATCAGAAAATTCGCAAGCACATAGACTAGCAAAAGAAGCATTAGACAGAGGAGGGAACTCATACCTGAGAGGAGAAGAACTGAAGCCACACAATAGAATCAGAGAGAATATGGCCAAAAAACTCAGACTGAGGAAATGTTTGGGAGAAATGATTTCAAAAGAAGATAGCAAGAAAATTAAACCCTTGGAAACTGCTATCGTCAGAAGGGATTGGATATTGAAATGGCAACTCAGGAGCTTTAATGGTATCCAGTCGTTTGAAATGATCAGGGTAGATATTAGGTTTCTTTTTCTGCCGTTTCATTTATTGCATTTAATTACCATTAAGTTTTTAGTTTCAATAGCTAGTTAGGAGGCTTTCACTATTACTTGCGTAGTGAGGCCGATTTTGTTTCTGTTTGGTTTTTTTGGATGTAAGTGGCCTAGATCAAAAGGCATGTTGGGCCCTTAGTTATTTTCTTATTTTTCAATTAATAAAACTATTCGGCCTTTTTATCAAAAAAAAAAGAGTTAATTGAAATAAGTATCTCTAATCTATGACTTTTATTTTAAATTGGTTCTCAAATTTTAAAACATTTTAGTTTCATCTTTAAATTGTTGATGTTATATTAATAAGGTTCTTCCGTTACTAAAATCATTAATTTAACTGTTAATTTTGACATCAGATCTTATATGACATAATTTAAAATAAAAAAAATTAATATCATACAAAGATCTTGCTTTTGAGGTTTTCGAAACTTTTATGGAAACTATCATCCACTCATTTTCTTTTTTTAATTCAGTTGTATTTTATTTTTAGTTTTTATTGTAAAATTTATGCGGCAATATTTTACTTTTCATTAAAATTTTCAATTTAAATTATGTCACATAAAATTTAATGTGTCATTTAATTATTTCAATAATGGAAGGACCTAATTGATATAACATCAATAATTTAATGATGCAATTAAAACATTTGAATCTTGAGGAAGCTTGAGGAATAATTTAGGGATGTTTGGTAAAATTAACTGTTATTTAAATGCATAAATGCATAGTAACTTTTGATACTTTAAAAGAAAATAATCACACAATTGCAGTGATTAATAAGATTATCTTGGCTGAGGTTGATGAAGGTTACATATTTGAAAACACCTCTCTAAATTTTTTTTTTATTTTTTAAATTGAATAAATTCGTCCTTTTCAAAAAAATCGGAGTAATTTAATCTTTGTTAATTTCGAAAATGAACAATTAAGGACAATTAATCATGACATCAATGTCTTTAGTCAAATATTGTACATAATTTTTATTGGTATGAAAATAAATTGAGCTCTCAATGTTTATATGTTTTGTCAATTTGGTATAGATTCTAAAAAAGACTGAATTTGTTAAATCACTACCGATTTGACAATATGTGTAAATTTTAAGGGCTAAATTTGTTATTATACCAATCAAAATTATGTACAATGGACACATTTACCCGTGATTAATTGTCCTTAATTGCTCACTTTTGAAATTGACATGGATTAAATTACTTCGAATTTTTTGAGAGAAACAAATTTACTTAATTTCGAAATTAAGAAGAAGTGGAATAGTATCAATATATAATCTTATTTAAATGCATAGTAACTTTTGATACTTAGAAGATAATTGTTGGAGATCCAATATATTTAAATCACATAGTTGCACTACAATAAGATTATCTTGGCTAAGGCTGATGAAGGATACATATAAAATGAAAAGGCACTGAATACCATAAGGATCATCATACTACTATGAGAAAAAGACAACACTAAATAAACCATATTTGGAAATGCATGATATGAGAATATCGCCCGTAGTGCTTGCCAGTGGACTTAGGTTTTAGACATGGTTCGTCCTGGTGCCCAAGAATATATCTCAGGAGGGTTGGTCCCATTAGTGATCAAGTTCTGTGGCATCATCCCATACAAATCGGCCATGTCCAAGTGATGGTGCCGACCATTTTGGTGATGATATTGGTTCTGCATAGCTGCTGCTGCTGTTGTTGCAACTTCATCAGCATCATCCAATGGTAAACGATCAAAGTAGCATTCATGAAAGATGCAGCCATGATAAGAACAGGACCAGAAGCAATAAGTGCACCAACAACACCACCACCTACGACTTGTCCTTGAGCCCCAGCAAGGTAAATGGTTAGCCCCGTAATCCCAGGTGGTGCAGGTGGTGGAAGGATAGAACCAAGCAATGACAGAATCTCATACCGACCATGTAAAGTCACAATTGCACCAGATGAAGATGGTTGTTTGAGTGTAACATTGGTTACAAACCCACTCCCACTAAGAACACAAATCCCACGTTGTTTTCTCCTTGCAAAACTAGCTAAACTCTCATGCACATCACAACCTGAAGTTACTTCCATTGCATGAGCTCGTAATGCATTTGCACTATCACGAGTGACAATAATGGGTGGTTTGGGTTTGTTTTTGGAACCTGCTGGTCTTCCTCTAGGTCGCCTAATGTTCTCTCCCTTGGGAGTAGCCATTAGTATAGCATCATCAATGCCTTGATTATGAAGATTCACCTTATCTTGTTCTTGGTTTTGGATTTGATCCATGGGAACCCTCAAATCTGTGCTTTGCCCCATTCATGCACAGCCCTCGGAATCTGATGCAGAAAACTCAGGCACCCCATGTGAGTTTAAATACTGAGTTTTAATCAATAATTTTATTGTGAGAAAGTAGAAAAGAATGAAGGGTTAGGAGATGGTTAAGTGACACCAACCTTATAATTTAACTGCCTAACTCTAAACCGATCCTTCAATCATGTTAATTGCCTTTCCCAACAAATACCCACTTCAAAACTTTTGCTTCTGCAATAATTAATATTACTCAAAGTAATTGAGGTAACCATAAATCATCCTTGAGTTTCACATGGAATACAGTTGCCTTATATGCATGGCTGTGTTCCGAGTTTGAGAGAAACAATGTGCTCACAAATGCTCTACAAATACAGCTCTAGTAATTTTTTAAGTAATTTTTTTAGTTTTAGTTTTTATTTTTCATATATTTTAAAAAGATTAATTTATATGATAAGACAAGCTTATTTAGATCATTTCCCAATTCACAAATTTGATTTAATATATTTTCTAAACCTATTAAAAAGGTTTTAATTTTTTTTTACTTTTTTCAATTTTTTTATATTCAAATTTATTAGTTTACTTTTAAATCGTAGTAAGTACAGAGAGAAATATTTAAAATATTTATTTTATTAATTATATTTAAAATCCCTATACCACCTAATAGAGAAACAAAGCTTTAAAAAAAAATTGAGTATATAAAAGAATTAGCCTACCTATTCACTCAATTTGTTTGGAAAAAAAAAGTATTTTTAATTTTTTAAATAATGATATATTTAAATTTTTTTAAAATAATTGATCATACTAGCAAATAATTTAGAATACCCTATTGTGAACAATAATTATAAATTTAATTTTTATTATTACAATAATTTTTAAGAATAAATTAATTTATTAATTAAAATTTATGATACACACCACATAATCAAAATAATTTATGTAACAAGACATTTATTTAAAAAATAAATGAGATATTAGTTGAGATGATAAAATTGAGACATTCAAGATTATGGTGGTGTAGATTTAAATCCCGTTATATGTGTGTATTTTTTTAAAAATAAAAATTGAAAGGTAAATTCATTAATTCATTCAATGAATGAATGGAACCATAAATTTAGAGAGAAAATAATAGCAAACACTCGTCGTAGATGGTGAATGATAAACTCTATAAACACAACAAAGGCATTAGCCTCAGAATTAGTAGAACATTATGATATGTTGACAATTGGTTTTGTCACAATTCAAGCACGACATATCTGGAGTGATTGCAAGCACTTAATACAATAAAGAAATCAGCTTCGGTTGGTCCAAAGCGGCGAGTAAAAGTCGTGCATTTACCAAACTAGAGAAGACAACAACAAAATCATCCCTAAAAACACATGTAAAACTAAGATTACATGTATAAGTAAGACTAAAAAACATACTACAAGAGCAGACAAAAATTTCTAAAATTGAAGATTTATTAAACAATGAAAAACAAACAAAAAAACATATAAAACTTAAGACAATACGGATCCAAATCGACACATGAAATCATTTATTATTTTGAAATACTCTCAAGATATAAACAAATTAAGAAGTTAAGAAAAAGTCACCCACAGGAGATCTGCAAGCTGAAAAGAAAGAAGATCTGTGTACTGAATAAGAAGAAAGAAAGAAAGTGTTGATATAAGAGAGAAAAAAGGCGGGCGATAACCAGCCTGAAAGTTGACACCGCCGCTGAGCAAAACAAATGATAAGAAACAAACTGCTTCTAAAAAAAAAAAGAGAAAAGTGTTTAGGATTTTTCTTAACAAAGATTTTAAAATTATATATATATAAACATTTTCATATTAAGATTTATTATTTTATAAAAATAATTTATTTATGGTATATTTACAACTAAATTAGAATCTAATTTATGAATAACACCAATTAAATCAAATAGTTAAAATGTAATATCTATATTTTATATAAAGTGGCAGACTTAATGTAGCGACGTATTTTTTTTTTAGCTTGGTCGCTAATTAGGGTGTTTGATTGAAAATTTAATGACCGAGGTTTGATTTTGAAATAAAAGGGGAGTCGTCACTGATCCTTTTTATAGGTACGATCAGACACCTAATAAATTTATTTTTAAAACAAAAAGAAGGCCGAGTTTAGGTCTACGTTAAAAGTCAGAGAAAAATTAGGGTTCGGGAGTCGGTTACGCGCGAGGAATGTATTAGCACCCTCGCGACGCCCAAAATTGGTATCTCATAAACATGTGTTGTTTGGATTTTCAAAAATACAAGTTCAATGTAATATTTAGTCATGATTCAATTGAAAAGACAAGAAATTTTAGTTTCTTTGGCTTTTTAGAAGGGTGTCCCATCTTTAACACGAGCCGATAAATTCCATCCAACATAGCGATGAAATCTACGGTTAGATGCTAAATCGGTACATTGCCTTATGTATTTAAATCAATTAGAAAAAGATTTTCGCTTAAATGTAAAACAAATTGATATGGAATAAAAATAAATAAAAGACAGAAATACATTGAAGCAAATAACGAATATGACAATAATATTAAAAAATACTAACAATGCATGCAAGATTTAGTGTAATTATAGTATCAAATGAATATACATATGTAAAAATGACATTAAGAGTATGTACATAACATATACTTAGTAATAATGTTGGACATATACTATATAATATTGGAAATATATACACAAAATAGTAAAAAAGGTATATGTAACTTGTATTATTAAAATATGTACATGATTTATACATTTATATGTATAAAATGAATATTGAAAAATTGCGTGTACATGACATATATGAAAAATGTATATACATGATATAATATGAAAAATATAATAGAGTATTCTAAATACATACATGAGATATAAAAATACAATATTAAAAACATATACACGTAGAAAATGCATATATAATATAACACTTAAATATTTACATAATATATACATATAAAATAGTAATCATATATATAACTAATAAAAATAAAAATAAAAAGGAAAATTAAGAAACATGTATGATATATACATAAACCTAAATGATATATATATATATATTAGAAATGATAAAAAAGAGACTATTCGTACACTATATAGATACATACATATATAATGATGTTATAATATATGATGGTATTAGAAATATGCATACAATATTACAAAATATATATAACTAACAATATTAAAATATATACATAACAACAAAAGTATGATATTAATAACATATATAATAATATAAAAGGGTATGTATATGATATAGTATTAAAATAAATACATAATATATACCTAATATAAAAAATATAAAACTTATTAACAATATTGCATAAATATATTATAATATTTAAAAATATGTACGTCATACATATATATATTAAAAACAATAATATTAGCTATAATAATACATTGATGATAAATAATAATAGGAATAATAAACAGTAATAATATAAAAAAAATAACAAAAATGATATGAAAATGAATTTAAATATAAAAGGACTAAATTTGAAACCAAAACGAAGTCTTGGGGCGAATTTGAAAATAAAAGGAAAGGAGAGGGCTTATTTGAACACGCGAGAAACGTAAAAGGACCAAAAGCACAATATTCCCAGTCATTTAAAACACTGCGTATGCACTAGGACCAAATTGAAAACCGTGAGAAATTTTGGGGCTAGATTACAAAATACAATAAACCTGATTATAAAACCATAAGAAAGCGGAGGGGCCGAAAGCACAATTAGCCCCTCCAATTAAAAACACGCGGATCCCAGCGGGTAGGGTCGGGTCGACCCGATCCACGGTGAAACGACACCGTTTCAGCCCTAAATTTTAATGCCCAAAACGGCACCGTTTTTTAGGGCTATAAATAGCCTTTAAATCTGAAAAAAAATCATTTGGAGCCAAAGCCAAAAAAAAAGGAGGAGAGAGGGGGGAGCCGAGTGATTTCCGGCCAGAGGGGGCACCGGTCCGTCACCGGACCAACGCCGGCGCCGGCGCCTGCCACTGTAAACGGTGGCCGGAAAGGTAAAAAAAATTCTATTTTTTTTTCCTTTTTTGTATTTATTTAATATATATGTATATGTATTACTTTTATTAGATTAGAAGTAATATATGCAAACTCGAAAAAAGCAAAAAATAAAGAAGAGTGAATAGACCTTTAATGCGGTATTTTTTTATGTATTTTGCTGCGATTTCTTTGAGTTAACAGTGAATCTGTTTTTATTGATAAGGGATTTTTTGTATTTTTTTGCTAAGGAGATCCCCCTTTTTACATGATAAATTCGGCTTTTATAGCCGTTTGTCGCACTGTCTGTTCTCTTTTGCTGCTATTGCGTGTTTGTCTCTTTTTTTGTCTTACAGGAGTAGTTGAACGGACGGTACTGCAGAGTGGGTGGCCATGGCAGGCGTCGGTGGTGGATGGGACGTTGCGACACTGAGCAGGTTTAAGGTTTCAAAAGCTGAAACCCTAAGTCAGAATCTGGGTCAAGGATTTGGGCCTCATGTGTTTGGGCTAGGGTCAGTTGGGTAGTGGGTCTGTTGTTGGGCTCCGGGTCTTTGATGGTTTAGTGAGCTGTTAGTTTAGTGGGTTAGGTGTTGAGTAAGGGTTTAATGGGCTGATAGGTATTGGGTTAGTTGATTAGGTTTTAGTTATTGGGTTGTCTGTAATGGGTTGAATGGGTTAAGGTTAGGTTAATGTTTTACTGTATTGGGGCTGATGGATTGTAAGTGGGTTAGGGGTATTTGGGTAAAAAATTGGCTTGTAACAGCTGCCCCTCTTTGCTCATTGTCATGTAACGAGAATAGAGCAAAGACATAAAGAAAAGCCAATTTTGCCTGGTTTTTCCGGGTCTTGACTTCTTTGGTGCCCTTCTTTTCTTCAGGTAACCTCATTTTAGTCACCGCATCTTGTAGCTTTGGATTCAATCCACTGCATATTCTGATATACGCCTTGTAGCTTCGATCTTTTCCAATGTAACTTCAAGGATATGAGATTTTGTGGCTTCAATCTGCTTCCATGCAGCTTCATAAAGATCAGGTCTACAACTTCAATCTAATTCTCTATCGCTTCAGTGGGATAAGGTTTGTGGTCTCTTCTTCTGTGACTTCAGAAAGGCAAGATCTGATATCCTTGATCAGCTCCACTGCAAGTTCAAGGGGACAAAACTTGCAACTTTTGACCTGCTCCACTGCAACTTCAGGGAGACCAAAATCTGGCGTCTTCCATCAGCTTCAATCTTTATTCTTTACACAACATGTGATCTTGAGCTCAACTCATTTCTCGTAATATGAATTGACTCTTTAAATAACATAAAGAAATTGAAAATAACTCAGTGCGTGATCCAAGGCTCAACTCACCTCTCGCAATATGAGTTGGTCTTTTTGAAACTTAATTTGAAAAGTAGGTTTTGAAAGTACCTCGTCATGTGACCCGAGGCTCAACTCATCTCTCGCAATATGAGTTGATTTTTGAAAAGTAGAAATTAAAAACAGAATTTGAAAATACCTCAGCGTGTCCTGAGACTCAACTCACCTCTCGCAATATGAATTGATTTTTTTGAAAAATAGAAATTGAAATTACCTCAGCGTGCCCCGAGGCCCAACTCACCTCTCGTAATATGAGTTGATTTTTTTGCAAAGTAGAATTTGAAAAACAGAAATTGAAATTACCTCAGCGTGTCCTGAGGCTCAACTCACCTCTCGCAATATGAGTTGATTTTTGAAAAGTAGAAATTGAAAACAGAAATTGAAATTACCTCAGCGTGTGAGCCAATGCTCAACTCACCTCTCGCAATATGAGTTGATTTTTGAAAAATATAGATTGGAAAAAACAGAAATTGAAAATACATCAGCGTGTCCTGAGGCTCAACTCACCTCTCACAATATGAGTTGATTCAAAAACAGACATTAAGAACAAAAATTGAAAATACCTCAGCGTGTCCTAAGGCTCAACTCACCTCTCGCAATATGAGTTGATCTTTTAAAAATATAGATTGGAAAAAACAGAAATTGAAAATACCTCAGCGTGTCCTGAGGCTCAACTCACCTCTCGCAATATGAGTTGATTCAAAAACAGACATTAAGAACAGAAATTGAAAATACCTCAGCGTGTCCTGAGGCTCAACTCACCTCTCGCAATATGAGTTGATTTTTTGAAAACATGAATTAAAAAAATAGAAATTGAAGATACCTCAGTATGTGAGCCGAGGCTCAACTCACTTCTCGCAATATGAGTTGATTTTTGAAAACAGAATTGAAAAACAGAAATTGAAGTTACCTCAGCGTGCCCTGAGGCTCAACTCACTTCTCACAATATGAGTTGACTTTTTTTTTCTCTTTTTTTTTGAAAAAATATAAGTTGAAAGAACAGAAATTGAAAATACCTCAGCATGCGAGCCAAGGCTCAACTCACCTCTCGCAATATGAGTTGATTTTGGAAAAGCAAAGATAAAAACATCACAATACCAAAACCTGTCATTTGGTAGAATTCAGGTGTCTTTTTCTTTAATCCAGTATAACTATCATTCAAAATTTTTTGTTCTGCTGGAGTACCTGTGTATGTCATGCATGATGTTATCATGATAGGCACATGCCTTTATGCCTACATGATTATGCTATGCGCCTTAGGCATGTTTGTCGTATGTCCTTTTTCGTCACGATTTTTATGATCTGTGTTCATTGCTTCGAATCTTGACTTTCTCATTAGGCCCTGTACCTGTCCTCTTGCTTCACGAATAATCTGCGTTTCTCAGATATCACTCTTTTGCCCCTGGTTGAACTTTGTTCTTACTTTGAGACTCTTGTATTTGTCAAATTTTCATCCAGGTAATGCTTAACATTTCTTTTGTTTAGAGTACGTCATTTCACTATTTATCATGTAAATGAGCCACATAATGAGATGCATGAAAATGGTCAGGAAAGGACAAAAGGATACCTCGCATTTATTTATTTCAAGTGTAGCGAACAAAGAAAGTTAATCAATGATAGTAAAAAATGTCAAAAAGAGGAAAGAGATCGCATTCAATGTATACAAATGCTCTAGATATTCAACGCATGAACTCTTCCACGTTCTTCAATCAAGAATCTTTTCGAGCATGGCTTCTTGCGTAGAAGATTTTGAGCTTTCCAAAAATGCTTCAAATACTATAGTCTCGCTGTTTGACCCACTGTTCAAAACACCTTGCTCTTTAAGCCCAGTGCTTGTTTCAGTAGGACGCCCTTTCGGGTTTTCATCCTAATCTTTCGTGTTAATCAAGACGCCCTTTGCGGGTTTTCACCTTGATCCCTTTTTTTTAAGCATAATATTTCTTCACAGCATTTGAGTTCACTAGGTTCGGTAACTCCTTCCCATCCATCTCGGTGAGAATCAAAGCTCCGCCCAATAATGCCTTCTTTACGACGTATGGACCTTCCCAATTGGGTGCCCATTTTCCTCAGAAGTCTTTTTGTATTGGGAGAATCTTTCTCAACACGAGTTCTCCTTCGTGGAATTCTCTTGGCCATACTTTCTTGTCATGGGCTACGATCATTCTCTTTTGGTACATCTGTCCATGGCAGATTGCCTTCAGACGTTTTTCTTCAATAAGGTTTAACTGGTCATATCGAGGTCGAACCCATTCTGCTTCTTCTAGTTTTGATTCCATTAAGACTCGTAGAGAAGGGATCTCAACTTCGATAGGTAGCACAGCTTCCATTCCATAGACCAGAGAGAAAAGAGTTGCCCCCGTAGATGTCCGTACAGATGTGCGATATGCATACAATGCAAATGGTAGCTTCTCGTGCCAGTCTTTATATGTCTTGGTCATTTTCCCAATAATCTTCTTAATATTCTTGTTGGCTGCTTCAACAGCTCCGTTCATTTTCGGGCGATAGGGTGATGAGTTATGATGCTTTATTTGAAATTGTTCACACACCTCCTTCATCATCTTGTTGTTCAGATTCATGGCGTTATCTAAAATGATTCTTTCAGGCAAACCATATCGACAAATGATTTCCTTTTTCAAAAACCTACAAACTACAGTCTTCGTCACATTGGCAAATGAAGCGGCTTCTATCCATTTTGTGAAGTAATCAATGACCACAAAAATGAATCGGTGTCCATTAGAAGCTTTGGGGGAAATTGGCCCTATAACATCCATGCCCCATATAGAAAAAGGCCACGGAGAGGTCATGACATGAAGAGGCAAAATGGCTACATGAATCTTATCGCCGTAAATTTGACATTTGTGGCATTTTCTTGCAAAACTAATGCAGTCGTTTTCCATCGTCAACCAGTAATAACCGAGTCTCATAATCTTCCTGGCCATAGTGAAACCATTGGCATGTGTCCCACAAATCCCCTCATGGACATTTTTAAGTATTTTTTTGGCTTCAACAGCATCCACACATCTCAAGAGCACCTGATCTTTTCCTCTTTTGTACAGGATGTCCCCATCAAGAACAAATCCCGTTGCCATTCTTTTGATTTTTCTTTTGTCGTTCTCATTTGCTTGTTCGGGATACCTTTGATTCCTGATATATTCTAAGACATCATGGAACTATGGCCATCCATCTGGCTCTTTTTCAATGCAGAAACAATGTACAAGGACTTCATATATGCTCATTTGAAGAGGCATTATTTCTGTTTCTCTGTTTGCTTTGAACATTGAAGCCAAAGTGGCCAGAGCATCAGCCAATTGGTTTTCTTCTCGTAGGAAGTAATGAAAAGTTATTTCTTTGATTTCTTTGATTAATTTAGCCACTAAATCACTGTACTTAACCAATTTCGGATCCCTCACTTCCCAATCTCCACGGATTTGATAAATCACCAATGCTGAGTCTCCGTATACCTCTAAAGTTTGGATGTTTCATTCAATTGCTGCACGCAATCCCATGATGCAAGCCTCATATTCCGCTATGTTATTGGTGCAGAAAAAGTTCAGCCTAGCAGTGAACGGATAATGGTTCCCTTCTGGTGATACCAAAACTGCTCCAATTCCATGCCCCAATGTATTTGACGCACCATCAAAGCTCATCTTCCATGACTTCTCTTTTGATGACTCACATTTTTTTTCTGTAATGCACATCAAATCTTCATCTGGGAAGTCAAATCTCAATGGCTCATATTCCTCTGTTGTTCGAGTTGCTAAGAAGTCAGCTATTGCACTCCCTTTTATCGACTTTTGGCTCACATAGACGATGTCGTACTCTGACAGTAGGATTTGCCATCGTGCCATTTTTCCTGAAAGTGCAGGTGATTCCATCATGTACTTTATTAGGTCCAGCTTTGAAATTAACCATGTCGTATGATACAACATATATTGCCTGAGCCTCCGAACTACCCACACCAGAGCGCAACAGTATTTTTCAATGGACGAATACCTTGTCTCATATCCAGTGAACTTTTTGCTGAGGTAGTAGATCGCCTTTTCTTTCTTTCCTGACTCGTCATGTTGCCTCAGTACACAACCATTGAATTTTCGAACACTGTCAGATACAAAATTAATGGTCTGCCTAGAATTGGCGGTACTAGTACCGGGGGATTAGACAAATACTGCTTTATCTTGTCAAAAGCCTCTTGGCATTCCTCGTTCCATTCTCCGGAATTATGTTTTCGGATGAGTCAAAAAATTGGGTCGCACTGGTTAGTGAGTTGAGCAATGAACCAAGCGATGTAGTTCAACCTTCCTAAAAATCCTCTGACTTCTTTTTGCGTGCGCGGAGGTGGCAACTCTTGAATGGCTTTTATTTTATCTGGATCAACCTCGATACCTCTTTCACTGACCCCAAACATATATTTGGCTGGATTAAGCTTTAACTAAAACTTTCTCAGCTTTTCGAACAACTTCTTGAGGTTCACTACATGCTCTTCTTCCCCTCGAGATTTAGCAATCATATCGTCGACGTAGACCTCTATTTCTTTATGCATCATGTCATGGAATAACGTCACCATAGCCCTCTGATATGTTGCCCTAGCATTCTTCAATCCGAACGGCATTACCTTGTAGCAGAATGTTTCCCACATTGTTACGAATGTAGTTTTCTCCATATCCTCAGGGGCTATCTTGATCTGATTATACCCCGAGAATCCATCCATGAAAAAAAACCAATGAATGTTTTGTTGTGTTATCCACCAACGTGTCAATGTGTGGCAAGGGAAAATTATCTTTAGGACTTGCTCAGTTCAGGTCACGATAATCCATACACATTCGTACTTTACCGTCTTTCTTTGGTACCGAGACTATGTTAGCCACCCATTTTGGATATTTGGAGGCTTGTAGGAAGCCAGCATCAAATTATTTCTTGACTTCCTCTTTTATTTTCAACAACATCTCAGGTCTCATCCGTCTTATCTTTTGTTGAATAGGTTTGCATTCTGACTTTAATGGGAGTTTATGGACTGCTACATCTTCATCCAATCCTGGCATGTCTTGATATGACCATGCAAATTCACCTTTGCACTCGCGGAGCAAAGCAATCAGATTATGCCTGGTGTCCTCTGAAATAGAGGTCCCGATTTTCAATTCTTGCTTTTTTTCTTCAGTTCCCAAATTTATTGTTTCAACAGATTCTTGATGAGGCAAAATCTATTTATCCTCTTGCTCCACCAGTCTTAGCAAGTCAAGAGACGAGACATAGTCTTCGACATTTTCTTCGACTTTAAATTCTCCTAAACAAATAGCCTTCTCAAAATTGATTTCAGGACTCGTAATAGGTTTGTTCATGCTGTTGATATCTGAGCACCTGAAAGTTGAATGGAAAAGGAAACTATAGAGGGGTATCCTAGTATTGGAACCAACAAACGAAATGTTATGGCATGGTATGAGGCAAATGTACAGATAGGCTATGAAATGAGAAGATGATTATGAAATTAGTGATAATGCAAAAGATCGTGACAAAATGCATCTTCATTGATATTCATTTAAATGATAAAGAGTGAATGCAAGCTCTTACAAAAGAATTCTATTATATCTAAGGACATAATAGAGGGTTAATGTTTGAACATTACTCTGAAGACTTATAAACTACAAGAAGGTCCTCGGCAGTCCAATTGTTCAACTTGAAACCAGGAGGACAAGGACGTATCGTTGAAACATCTTTAATTGCCTCACTTCCTTTGTCAATGACATTTATACTGAATTTCTGAAAACCCCTTTTAATTAATAACAGCGTGCTTTGTATTATCCTGTCCGGGGTATATCATCCCTGCAGATGTAAATATTTTTGACAAAAGAAGGTACGTTATTGGCTCCCATTCCAATTCTCGGCCTAAGGTTCTTGTGATCCTTGTTTCTTGATCCTTCTTCCACTGTTTTCTTCTTTAATGCACATCTGGTTGGAACCCTAAACCGTATCGAGCTTTGTGATGTACCGGCTTTAAGATCCTAACTATTCCTTGCAGATACCTTCCCAAACCTTTCCTTGCTCGGGCTTCTCTTCTTACAGTCAATTTGACACCCATTCTGGTATTTCTCGACAGTTTTGGCACCGGAATTTTGTTTCCCTCAGCGATAAAAGTGGAATTGACAAATTCAAGGGATCAGAAGGAACATTCTATAGCATCTTTACTCACTTCAATGTATGGCGCATCAGCAGAGATAGATGCAACAATGTCTTCTTCTCCATCGACGGTAACCAAACAGCCATCCATGATAAATTTCACCTTTCGATGAAGGGATGATGGGACTACTCCAGCAGAATGGATCTAAGGTCTTCCCAAGAGACAATTGTATGATGGTGTAATGTCCATGACTTGAAATTCAACATCGTATATGTAGGGACCCACTTCTAGAGGGATCTCAATTTTTCCCATGACTTTTCGTCTTGTTTCATCGAATGCCATTACTATAGAATGGCAAGGCCTTAGATAGGACAAATCTATCGGAATCTGGAAAGTGTGGCCAAAGGCATGACGTTGAGTGCCGATCCATTGTCGACGAGCACGTTCGGTATTATATAACCCTTGCAACGAGTTGTGATATGCAATGCTTTCACGAAGCCCCTACCATTGGGTGGTATTTCATCATCACTAAAAGAAATGAAATTATCCGCGTTTAGGTTATTCACCCATCTGTCAAGCTTCTCAACGGATATATTGTTTGCCACGTAAGCTTGATTCAACACCTTTAATAAGGTGTTCCGGTGCGATTCTAAATTTATCAGCAGAGATAATACAGAGATTCGTGCTGGCTGGTTACTCAATTGTTCTACTACGTTGTACTCACTGTGCTTGATAAATCTTAAGAATTCCTGTGCTTCCTCCTCGTCCACAGGCTTTTTAGCTTCTTGTTTAGGCACAGTTTCATGCTCATCTTTGGTCACGTGCATCGGTGCTTTTCCTTTCTGTTTCAAGTCACTGGTTCGACCTCTCTCGAATAACATCTTCCACTACGAGTGAAATGACCTACTTCGCCAATGCTTCCAGTCATGGATTTGGGTTTTTCATCTTCAGGTGTGACGATATTGACGTCGTATTTCTATGGTACTGCTTTATTGTCCTTGTAGGGGAAAGGAGATGATACCTCAATTATCACTTTTGGTTTCACCGGCTCCTTCTTCGCGTCATAATAAACTATTAACGGTCGGTCGGTGCTATACGAGAGACCTAACGATTGATGGTCAGAGGCGCATATTTCTCCTCTATCGGCCTCTTTGCTTTTATAAAAAATCCCAATCTCCTTATTATCCATCATATTTTACAGTAATCTCCTGAACTCTTCGCAGGATTGAATGTCATGCCCCTCAATACCATGGAATTCGTAAAAACTTTGACCTTTTGCATTTCTTCCCTCGAATACTCTGTTAAGATGACAGAGCAACCTCTTTTCAACTAGCACCTCCTAGATTTTCTGCAGAGGTGTTCTTATTTCATAAACCCATCTTCTACTTTGTTGTTTGTCTTCATCTCCCACTGCGCTCACATTCCCTTCGGCGTGGTTTGGGAATGGGTTCTCGGACGTACCGCCAGTACCATCAAATCGCAGAATGCCCGCGTCGATGAGTCCTTAAACTCTCCTTTTGAAGGCCAGGCAGTTTTCCGTAGAGTGCCCCTGGTTCCCGGCATGGTATGCACAACTAGTATTTGGATCGTACCATTTCGGATATGGAGGTTTTAGGGGTGCTATGTAATGGGGAGATATTAATTGCTTCTCTAGGAGTTTTGGGTACAGTTCCCCATACGACATAGGAATAAGGGTGAATTACGGTCTCTCGGGATTGGGTCTTGCTGGTCTTGGTTTATTTCTTGATTGGCTTTGAGAGGGTAGAATGTCTTGTGGGAATGTGGTGACGGGCCTTTGGTTGTTCGTGGTGTATACGGGATAGGAAGGAGGTAGTGCTTGGTAGTAAGGGGTTTGAGAAGGATAATAGAAATTCGGAGGTGGATAATTTTGAGGTCGGGGTTGGTTTGGATATGGATTAGGGGTATAACGGCTTCCTATTCCCACCATATGGGCTTCTGGTTCTTTCTTCTTCATGGGCGCTACCCTTCTTAAACTTTCTTGACCTTCCATTCTACCGTTCTTGATGGCATTCTTTAAACATGACAAGATGCGCCTTTAAACTAGACTATCCTGAAAATAATGTACGAGTAGCTTGTCTTCGTTCACGTAACCAGTTATTTTTCGGTAAAACATGACAAGATGCGCCTTTAAACATCTCGTGCCATCGTATTTTTCGAAATCTAGTACTTTAAATTTCGGAAGTAGAACCAGATCGAGCACCAAACTGAGCTCTTTGGCACTCAGTGCAGAGAAGGCTTCAGTACCCTCTATTGCTTTGAGTCTTTCCTCTAAGCTCCTATACTTCTTTTGAGCCTCGTGATCATCGGTTTTCAACTTGGCTATTTCTACTGGATCGTCCAAATCTGGAACGAGTGGATCAGCAGGACTAGCCCCCGGGTTTGATACGAACACTCCTTGCCCCAGATTAGCAGGTGGTACAGTTCGCTGCTCCAGGCCTCTTTACATTACATGTGCATAAGGTGGAGTGAATCTTGGGGATAGAGCGGATCTTGATTGTGATTAACCCTTAACTGTGGTTCCACAACGTCAGGGTTCATAGGTCCCTTTCCTTTTACTAAAGCTGGCATCATTTCCATCATCTTGCCATTTGGTCCCTTTGTTCGAGTGATTCTTCTCGAGATCTCACCATTAAGTCTATTGTCTCTTGCTGCGACTTAGCCAACTGCTCTTGTAATTCCCTCTTAACTCTTTCTATCCTTTCAATTCTTTCATTGAATTCAGCCTCCATTGCCCTAGCTTGTCGACGCGTTCTATACGAATGACGTGGTTCCAGTCTCGTGGTATTACAACTGCGAATTGTATGTTTTAATCTCAGCGAACGATTATGGGATATGCAATGAATGAATGAATGAATGAATGCATAAATGTCAAATGAATGTTAGTCATGAAAGAAATGCAAGAGGTTAGTGTTGATTTCAAGATAGCCCCTATTTTAGGCATTTCATTCTTCAAAAGAGTTCATTGCAAAATATTTTATCATTTTCGATTCAGCTATTACACAAACTTCCTAGCTATATCGCCATATTTCTTTACTCGTGCTAAGAATTCTGATATGTTCGATCTTCGACTTGGAGGGAATTGGCAAATGAGAATTTCAGCTTCTTCCGATTGTTGTACCACGTGCATGGCTACCCCACGAATTTCATTTATCAAAAAGCTAAGTTGCATTTCTTTTTCTTGGAGGCCCTCTTCGTAAGCACGAATGTCTCTATCATATTGATTATTCTTTTCTTCCAAAGCCTTCAAGAGAGTATCTAGCTGTTGTTGACGATCTTGTAGCATATCTTTTAAATTTCGTATCCTCTCTTTTAGTTCTTGAAGTTTAGATTGACTAGTCATTACCTCGGCAGACACAGCTTTATATTCGGTGTTATTCTTCCTCAGTTCTATCATAGCCCGCGCAGCCTTTTCCTCCTCTTTCTTCGCTTTTTCTTTCCAAAATTCCATCCCGCCTTTAATGTTACTTATTTCTTCCCTCCATTCCGCCGACGACTTGCCCAGCCCACTATTCTTTATTGTGCCTATTAACTTTTTATTTTCCAAATAGAGGTCCCTTAAGTCATTTCTTACGACTTCAACTTCTTTTTGCACTTTTTCTATTTTAGATCTTTCAATCTGAACGTCGATCTTTAATTGGTAGTTTTCCTCTTGAAGAGCACTAAGGTCCCGAGACATCTTGGCATTTTCTCATTCAAATTCTTGTCTTGCTATTTCTAGCTCAGACGGTATTTCTTTCGAGAAAGGATTCTGGACGGTGTAGTTTGTTAACGAGATTTGCTGACTATTCACCCGTTGTTTCCTCCAGATGTCGTAATCTTGGGTGAGGGTATCAGCATATAGAGCTAATTCCATGAGATGAATTTTCTTTCAAGACTTTGCAGTGTCTCGGACCTTCTTCATATACCCTTCACTTGTAAAAGCAAACTCGGACTGTGCTAATCCTCCAGTGGCGGATATGAATTGTAGCGAAGAAAATTGCCTTTGGACTAATAGCGGGGCATATCCAACTCCTCCCCATAATCCGAGTAATGGTACCCAATCTTGATTTCCAACCTTGTATAATAGAATCGAAGGGCGGATCCACGGTGCTCTCCAGGTTACACCTTCAGCTCGAAGGTTCTGAAAAAATGAAACCCAATGTTCTTCAGTGACATCCTTTGGCCATTCTCTCTCAATATAGGCTTCCAACGGGGCGAAAGCTTTTGAAAACATGTGGTACGGTGTGCGCTCTACTTTCCAAAAATGGCTCAAAATCCAGACATTTAGTAACTACGTGCATCCGATAAAGCGTTCTTTCCCCGTTTTCCTACAACTGTTTAAGGATCTAAAGGTCTCGGCCAAAATAGTCGGGATAGGGTTGATTCTCTGTTTTAGTCTTTCGAAGAAATCCACCACCGCAACTTCTATGTGTCCAAGGACTTTCAGGAAGATGATCAAACCGTAAATGGCCAAAGCAAATAGATTTACTCTTTTCAACATGTCGGGATGGTTCAAAACCAAATCTCGTAAGGAAGTCCATGGGATGCAAATGGTTTCATTCTTCTTCTTTATCTATTTTTCGGCCCATGCGTCAGTCATGTTTGTCAATCTCACTAACTTTTTCTTGAAGGTCATCGGCTTAGGCTCCTTCGCATATACTTTATGGAATTGCGTATTTTCAACACGAAGCAAAGCAATGTACTCTTCTATAGTTGGAATCATATCTTCTTGATTGAAGGTAAAACATTGGTAAGCCGGATCCCAAAATCTGACCATGGCTTGGATCAATCGTTCGTCTACGTTGACAGCAATCAAATTGGCTATGTCTCCATATCTCTCGTTGAAGATACCCCTAGTGTCCGAGTCCCACTAGTTCCAAACCCGAACCAAATCTTCAAAGTTATTCTGGCAAACATTCATAGTTACGTGCTCGGGCAGATTGGCAATACATCCCTCCACTAGACTATCCCCTTTTTCTTTCTGAGTTTTTAGAGACCAGTCCCGAACCACGGCATTCTTCTTGGTTGTTTGTATAATTAACTCTTCCATTAGAAACCCGTTTTTTGGCAACCAAATCTCTAGTCAACACCTTCCTAATATGATGCCTATAATGCATGATGTAAAATAAGAATAAAAACAAACAAACTTGGTTAGTAACCACAACAATTATAAATTGAGAAACAAATTAAACTACCCAATTCAGTTCTTTTGCATAAACAGTGTAAATGTAAAGAAAATGAGAGACAAGAGGCGTTTCTCCCGTGTACTTATTTTGGTGACCATTAACGGGCGAAGGTTCAGCATGGCTCTAATTAGGTGGCTCGTACGGTTCACTATATACGGTTTCGGTTCTAGATAGGCACTCGAATTGTCCGTACTGTCATCTACTAAGATTAGTACGAAGCCTCGGTCGTAGCCCATCACAGGCTCACGGGTTCAATTCGAGGGATTACATTTACTTATGCTTATGCGGAGGGACAAGTTAACTCACGAAAGCATAAGTCATATGTAACCCGAAAGTATTCACTAGCCTGTGCGGAGGGACGAGTTAACTCACGAAGGCATAGCGTTTACTTTCATTTAAACGGACGGAGCCTGGGTATAGAGCTCATGTTATGCAAGAATGCACGTGCACGGTGTGTGGGGAAAAACTCACAAACCTTTACGTTTTATTTAAAAACTAAACCAAAACTAAAACCATAAGAATTTAAAGCTTTAAAACAACCAGACAAAACAAGTTAGAAGAATATATACAACACGATGCAAATGCATGATTTTTCAAAAACACAATTTTAGGATCACGACTAAATATTAATTTGAACAAGGAATTTTGAAAATTTTGACAACACGCGTTTAATTCGACTCGACTCTCAAAAATGCGAGTCCCCAGTGGAGTCGCTAGCTGTAGCGACGTAAAATTTTTTTTTAGCTTGGTCGCTAATTAGGGTGTTTGATTGAAAATTTAATGACCGAGGTTTGATTTTGAAATAAAAGGGGAGTCGCCACCGATCTTTTTTATAGGTACGATCGGACACCTAATAAATTTATTTTTAAAACAAAAAGAAGGCCGAGTTTAGGTCTACGTTAAAAGTCAGAGAAAAATTAGGGTTCGGGAGTCGGTTACGCGCGAGGATGGTATTAGCACCCTCGCGACGCCCAAAATTGGTATCTCATAAACATGTGTTGTTTGGATTTTCAAAAATACAAGTTCAATGTAATATTTAGTCATGATTCAATTGAAAAGACAAGAAATTTTAGTTTCTTTGGCTTTTTAGAAGGGTGTCCCATCTTTAACACGAGCCGATAAATTCCATCCAACATAGCGATGAAATCTACGGTTAGATGCTAAATCGATACATTGCCTTATGTATTGAAATCAATTAGAAAAAGATTTTCGTTTAAACGTAAAACAAATTGATATGGAATAAAAATAAATAAAAGACAGAAATACATTGAAGCAAATAACGAATATGACAATAATATTAAAAAATACTAACAATGCATGCAAGATTTAATGTAATTATAGTATCAAATGAATATACATATGTAAAAATGACATTAAGAGTATGTACATAACATATACTTAGTAATAATGTTGGACATATACTGTATAATATTGGAAATATATACACAAAATAGTAAAAAAGGTATATGTAACTTGTATTATTAAAATATGTACATGATTTATACATTTATATGTATAAAATGAATATTGAAAAATTGCGTGTACATGACATATATGAAAAATGTATATACATGATATAATATGAAAAATATAATAGAGTATTCTAAATACATACATGAGATATAAAAATACAATATTAAAAACATATACACGTAGAAAATGCATATATAATATAACACTTAAATATTTACATAATATATACATATAAAATAGTAATAATATATATATAACTAATAAAAATAAAAATAAAAAATAAAATTAAGAAACATGTATGATAAATACATAAACCTAAATGATATATATATTTATATTAGAAATATAAAACTTATTAACAATATTGCATAAATATATTATAATATTTAAAAATATGTACGTCATACATATATATTAGAAATAATAATATTAGCTATAATAATACATTGATGATAAATAATAATAGGAATAATAAACAGTAATAATATAAAAAAATAACAAAAATGATATGAAAATGAATTTAAATATAAAAAGGACTAAATTTGAAACCAAAGCGAAGTCTTGGGGCGAATTTGAAAATAAAAGGAAAGGAGAGGGCTTATTTGAACACGCGAGAAACGTAAAAGGACCAAAAGCACAATATTCCCAGTCATTTAAAACGCTGCGTATGCACTAGGACCAAATTAAAAACCGTGAGAAATTTTGGGGCTAGATTACAAAATACAATAAACCTGATTATAAAACCATAAGAAAGCGGAGGGGCCGAAAGCACAATTAGCCCCTCTAATTAAAAACACGCGGATCCCAGCGGGTAGGGTCGGGTCGACCCGAACCACGGTGAAACGACACCGTTTCAGCCCTAAATTTTAATGCCCAAAACGACACCATTTTTAGGGATATAAATAGCCTTTAAATCTGAAAAAAAAAATCATTTGGAGCCAAAGCCAGAAAAAAAAAGGAGAGAGGGGGGAGCCGAGCGATTTTCGGCCAGAGGGTGGCACCGGCGCCGGCGCCGGCCACCGTGTAAAAAAAATTCTATTTTTTTTCTTTTTTGTATTTATTTAATATATATGTATATGTATTACTTTTATTAGATTAGAAATAATATATGCAAACTCGAAAAAAGCAAAAAAATAAAGAAGAGTGAATAGACCTTTAATGCGGTTTTTTTGATGTATTTTGCTGCGATTTCTTTGAGTTAACAGTGAATCTGTTTTTATTGATAAGAGATTTTTTGTATTTTTTTGCTAATGAGATCCCCCTTTTTACATGATAAATTCGGCTTTTATAGCCGTTTGTCGCACTGTCTGTTCTCTTTTGCTGCTATTGCGTGTTTGTCTCTTTTTTTGTCTTGCAAGAGTAGTTGAATTGTGCTGCAGAGTGGATGGCCATGGCAGGCGTCGGTGGTGGATGGGACGTTGCGGCGCTGAGCAGGTTTAAGGTTTCAAAAGCTGAAACCCTAAGTCAGAATCTGGGTCAAGGATTTGGGCCTCATGTGTTTGGGCTAGGGTTAGTTGGGTAGTGGGTCTATTGTTGGGCTCTGGGTCTTTGATGGGTTAGTGAGCTGTTAGTTTAGTGGGTTAGGTGTTGGGTAAGGGTTTAATGGGCTGATAGGTATTGGGTTAGTTGATTAGGTTTTAGTTATTGGGTTGTCTGTAATGGGTTGAATGGGTTAAGGTTGGGTTAATTTTTGTTGTATCGGGTCTGATGGAATGTAAGTGGGCTAGGGGTATTTGGGTTAAAAATTGGCTTGTAACACTTAACAATTGAAAAACATTATTTAAGAATCAAACACAAGACCAATAAATTCATAGGAAAAACTTTTATCATTCCACTAACAATCATTTATTAATATATTTATATAAATATATTTTTTAATATAAAATATTTTCTTTCACACACATAATGACTATAATAAAATTTAGTAATTTGTTTAAACTCGAGCATATGCCAAGAGATAATTCTAGTTTAAATATATTTATTTGTAAATATAAGTTTTAAATTTATTAATTAGATTCAATAATTTAATTTAATACCTTTTAATTTTAAATATAATTATAGAAAAATTACAATGAATAAGATAAAAAAATTTAAAAATAGTTTAAAATATCAAAAATTTGTATCAACCGATACGCACGGGTACAAGCCGATATTGATCGAAACGGATTGAAATGACCAAAATGCATAAAATTTTTATCGAACGGTACATACATTATTTGGTACCGGTTTAGGACCAAAATTGTACGTATCGACCGGTACCATGGTAGTCTGTTTTTGTCGAAACACTCTATTCTAGTAGTAAATTGGAACAATAAACTTTAGGGTCCATTTCGGTGCAAATTTCGATCGATATCGATCGTACTAGTGTGAACTGAATGATTTCGTTGTACCGATCAGAATATGGTGTACCAGTCGGTACCAAAAAATTAATTTTAAAATAAAATTTACATTCAAATTTTTATTGTTTATTTGCAAAAAAAATAATTTTAAATTTACATTTTTATTATTTATTATACTAAAAAGAGAAATTTAAAATAAATTAAAAATTATTTATTTTGAATTTATTAAATTATGAATTGTTATATGCATAGTATACGATGATATTATTGTTTAATTTATGCAATATTTTTTCTTGTTTATTTTTTTTAATGATGAATTGTACTTGTGAAGCTTAATAAAAAATATTTTATATAATTGATGAGTAATTTTTATCTTAAAATTTATATATGCTGATATTTGAACCCATGCCAGTGATATTTTTAAAATTTTCTTTTACCACTTCAACCTTTGATGACTATTTTACATTTGAGATTTATTTAACTTCATTATTTGATATTTATAAATATTTTTATATACATATATTTATTTTTAAAACTAGCAATAAACTCAAAGCAGTATATCAAAACAGATAGATACCATACATACTAATACCAATAAAAAATAATATGTTCACTGGTACGATACTAACTAACTTAATTGATATGGCACCAATTACCATAAACCAAACCCTATTTTTTTTAATTAAACAAACATAAACCTTTTATTTCATTTTTTATTTTCCAAGATTAAAAAAATTTGGATAAAAAATAAAATAACCACGTGTCATGGAAAGATGAAGTGTGCAAAAATATTGCATGAAGAAGTGCTTATTTGTAGCTGAAAGACTGTATCCAAAATGGTAGTCAAGCGGCCAACCTCGCCACCTCCTCCCAGCGGTGCATTTTCAAACCCCATTCCTTTTTCAATCTCCCTATATTATAATATGATATATATTCAGGCTTTTGTAATCTTTCCTACTTGTAGTTTTTCACGAAAATAAAAAGTGATCCCGTCGGTGAAACAGAGTTAATCTCAGGTTTGTTGTTGTTTCTACCGCCGATTTTAATGATTATAAGGTTTTCAATTGTTGAAATACTTTTCTTTTCTTTTTTATTTCACCTTTTAGTTTTTTGATTAAATGATTATCTTTCACGTTATATAGCTTGTGTCTCTGTGTGTGTGTTTTCGAAATGATTGTTTAATTTCTTCCTTCAATTATTATTCTTTCTGTATAATTGGTTGGTGTTTTGATTTTCATTATTGTATTCATATAAATATTATACGAAGAAAATCGAACTGTGTAATCATAGAAACGATCCGAATCTTGCATTTTAATCCTTTAGAATAGATTGAATGCGATTTTATTAACCTTGGGTTTTCCTGATTTAATTGACATGAATGTAGAGAAAAAAAAAACAGAGTATTCGTATGGGAAGCTCATCTCAAATTTAGGTAACACGATAATAGACGATATTAAATTTTATATATATCTGAGGCCACTGGACATTGAATTCTGATCACTGAATGTAAGATTTAGCTGTTTGATTTTTGTGCTTTTAAGTATATCAGGGACAAGAACTGTTTCTCTAATTACATTACTGTTTTTTTTTTTGGATATTTGGAATAAATGTTCCTTCGATATTCATCAATGAAGGTAAAAGCAAAAGATTGGCAATTAGAATGCCAAAACTTTTTAGTGACTGACTTTTGTTCTTTGAGCAAAGTAGAAAGCAGATGCTAATTAAATACATAATTGAGTTGAATGTTAATTACAATATTAGTTATTTTGATTTCAGTTATTTCATGAAATGCTAAGGTATTATTTGGTACTTGTTTTTCAGAGTTGAAAAAATGCAAGATGAATGAAATAGGTAATCGTTATTCAGCTTCCACGTGCAATGAAATGAAGAAACAAGATTATCCAAAGAATCTTCAAAGTCGAAATGATGCAGTAGGAGGTGATCTTTGGACAGATGGACTTATTTGTGCTTTTGAATATGTTAAAGGCCAAGGTAAAACAGGTCAGCCAAAATCAGGTGCAAAGGTCTTGTCTGCACAATATAGTTTGAAAGAAGCTTCTAGAAGACGGATCTATGCTAATGAACCTGAAAATGTTAATTCTAACAATTTAGCTAAATCTCCACCCTTGAAAGACTCCACAGTCACAGTTAAAGATGCATCATATGTAACCCGGGATCTCAATCCAGGGGAAGAGTTCCCAAGGGCGTATTGGGAACCAATTGGTTGGGACAGAGTTTATCAACTAGTCCAGATGCTACAAGCTGATGATGGATGGGGCTCCCAGCCTATTGAGCTCACAGAGAATGAAGATGAAGTGACTGTTACAGATTTAGCAGCACCTTATTGGGAAAGGCCAGTTGGTCCAACTTGGTGGTGTCATGTTGCGGCAGATCACCCATCTATAAATGCATGGCTAAGTACTGCTCAGTGGTTGCATCCTGCTATCAGTGTTGCTTTGCGAGACGAAAGTACACTGATAAGTGAGCGTATGAAGCACCTATTTTATGAGGTATACTCACTTTCTTAAGACTGAGATTAAGCAAGATGGTCACTAGTCTAAACCTTATTCTTTCATATAAATTCGCAGGTTCCTGTCATAGTTGCTGGTGGACTGTTATTTGAGCTGTTGGGACAATCAGCTGGTGATCCTTTAGCTGAAGAAGATGACATTCCCATTGTTCTAAGATCATGGCATGCACAAAACTTTCTGATAACAGCATTGCATATCAAAGGGTCTGCATCAAACATTAATGTCTTAGGTATTGCAGAAGTTCAGGTTTGTTTGTGCACCCTGTGAACTTTCACAACTAAAGTTAACCATGATGCTTGCCCTGCTTATTGATGCGATGATTGGATTTGGTCACTTTCGTTTTTTTTTTTCAGGAAATGCTTATTGCCGGAGCCACTAATATTCCTAGAACTATCCATGAGGTTATAGCACATCTCACTTGTCGCCTTGCAAGATGGGATGACAGGTTAAATATTTATTGATCTCATCGTATTGGTAAATAAAGTTTATCCTTATTCTTGAATGATAAAATGATTTGCCTGCAACAATAACTAGAAAAGATAAATTTTAACTTTGTTATAATTTGTTGAAACAGATTTGGCTTTAAAACTACTATAAGGACTGACAATCATTTGTTCCATAATACCTTTATCCCATTTTATTCCAATCTTCAATGAAATTTCATAGCTTAGATTTTAATCTTGCCTTCGAATTTGCTGATGTCTTTTATGTCATTTCTTTTCAATATACCAATGCTTCAAGGCTTCTATTCTTAAAGTTTATTATCCTTGTGGATTTAAGAAAAATATTTGAGGACAAAAATAATGTTTTTGAATAGAAACATTAGGACAGCAATATAAGAGAGTTTAGAACAAAAGGCTGCAATTCTCTTTATTCATAATTCTGAAAAAAATTCAACATAATTTATAGGGGAAACATATCATAATATGGTATGAGATTCCCTTAATTGATAGAGATCCTTGATTCTAGGGATCTCTTCGTTAAGACTTTACATAACAAAAAGGTATATATACATAATTTCCAAAATTATCTCGATATCCTAACTGACAGCTCCAAATCCCTTATTGACAGATTATTTTAATTATCTCAGTTTGTTCTGTAATTCTACACTACCCCTCAAGTTGGAGCATAGATGTCAGTTATTCCCAACTTGCTAATGAGAAACTCTGTAAGTGTGATTTGAATAATCCCTTTGTGAGAATATCTGCAACTTGTTGTGATGTGCGGATAGACGACAAACAAATGCTTTCATCCTCATTCTTTCTTTATGATATGCTTATCAGTCTCGGTATGTTTAGTTCTATCAAGTTGGAATGGGTTGTTGGCAATACTGATAGTTGCTTTGTTGTCGCAGTACAACTTTATAGGCATAGTCACAGGTCTTCCTAATTCCTCCACCACATGTTTACATGTCATCTGCCGTAGATCTTCTACTTTAGCACTACTGGCCACCATATTTTGTTTTTTTACTTTTCCAAGTTACTAGGTTCCCCCACATGAATACAGTAACCTGATGTTGATTTTCTATCTATAATGGATCTTGTCCAGTCTGCATTTGTGTAGGCTTCAATGCTTCATTGATTGTTCTTTCCAAAAAATAGTCCTCTTGGATATTTTTCTTAATTATCTCAAGATGCGGTAGACTGCTTGAAGATGTTCTTCACAAGGGGAATGCATGAATTGGCTTACCAAGCTCACAGCAAATGCAATGTCTGGTCATGTAAGTAATAAATAAATCAACTTCCCAACTAGTTTCTGGTGTTGAAATGTGTCCACTGGGGCTCCCTTGTTGTCTCTGAGTTTCTAATTTAGGTCACTTGAGGTCTCAATAGGGCAACAATCACTCATACCAGTTGCTTTAAGTAGATCCATCATATATTTTCTTCGTGACACTACAATCCCTTACCTTGATCGAGCTACCTCCACACCAAGAAATATTTCAGTAATCCCAAGTCTTCGATTTCAAACTAAAAAGCTAGGCACTTCTTCGGTCTCTCTATTTCGTTGTGTCATCTCCTGTGAGAATAATGTTATCAACATACACTATCAAGACAGTTATCTTCCCACTAACTTAATGCTTCTTGGACATGGTGTGATTTGCTTGTCCCTAAGAAAAGCCTTTTTTCTTCAGTCTCTTGGTGGTTGCTTCAAACCATAAAGAGACTTTTTTAGTTTACAGACCTTTGATCCGTATTTCCTTTCAACATCTGGGGGTGGATCGATGTAAACTTCTTTTTCTCATAAGTCACCATTGAAGACTGTATTCTTCACATCTAACTGTTGAAGCGACCAATCAAGGTTGGCTGCAATTGTTCGTAGCACTCTTATTACATCTAGTTTTACATTTAGCAACGAGAATATCAAGATCAAACATACTAGGCTCAGAATGAACTGACTCAAAATTAGGTAAATTCGGGTGGATAGGTTCAATGTAAGGATAACCTGGAACTTCAATGAGGTTCTGAACAGTTTCAGTTATAGGCTTTTGATGGTGTTGAGAAGTTTCAGTCTCATTTCTTTGACTCTGGTTCCCCCTTGAATGAACAATAAGTTCATTTGTACCTTTTTTTGCTCTAGTTTCATTTCTAGCAATACCAAGAGATGACTCCATAGATTCGAAATCCAAATAATTTTTAGTTGAATGACTTCCATTTTTATTAAAAAACTTGGGTTATCTGTCATGATAAAGAACTTCGAATCTTCATTTTTGTGTCAAGCAACGTTGTAGACTGAAAGAAAGTAACATCCATTGTGACAAACATCTAATTTTAAACTAGGACCATAATGTTTGTGTTTTTTATATTCGAGGAATAGCTTACAAAAACACATTTCCTAGCACAAGGATCTAACTTCCCAATGTTTGTATTTTAGGTTGTTTCGCAAATCAATCTTTGGTGAAGCAGATGAAGTTGAGTTGAAGTTTATGAACAGGTTTTTCCATGCACATTGGATGATTTGTCTTCTTAATGAAATTAGTCTCTTTTTCATACTGACTCATTCTTTTTCCTGTGCATGACACATTTAACTAATGATTATCATATGAACAGGAGGAACCACGAGGATCTGCATCTTTTTACAATAATTCTGAATCAAGAAATCAGGAGGTTGTCAACACAGGTAACTCAATTTGGTTTTTGGAGATAACTGCAAGTCAATTTTGATGTTTTAATTGCTTTTGTAATGCAGACATGATAATGTTTTAATTTAGATCAGTGGTCAAGTGTAGATTATAATTCTTACATATGTTATACATTTAAGGACAACCTTTTCAATAATGCAGGTCATAAGAGTCAAATGGTCTCTCCATGCAAGAGAGGAGATTGTGTTTGAGCTTCTTCAACATTTGAGAGGGAATGCAGCAAGGTCCTTACTCCATGGGGTAAGAAAGAGTACAAGAGAAATGATTTCAGAGCAAGAGGCAGTGCGCGGTCGCCTATTTACAATTCAAGATGTTATGCAAAGTACAGTTCGCGCATGGTTGCAGGTTTGCTTCTCTAGAACTACGCTCGAAAGAATCTAGTGTCCGACACATATAATTTTTTGTCTCAATATATTCCTTAATGCTGTATTTGGTTATCAGGAAAAAGTATCATGGACCATGGAGTCCTTGTACTAAGAGTTGGATTGCATTTTGTTCTCTCTACTAAAAAAAAGATAAATTAATCTCTGTAGGTTAGATTAAAGAGCTAGCTGATATTTTTTATTAAAAATTTCATCTATTTTTACTGTTATAAATTGGTCTATGTATATTAACATGAGATATATGTAGCACGTTTTGATTATTCCATTAGTAATACCGATTTTTAACAATAGAAATTGATAATTTTTTTTAACATGAAAAACCAGTTTAGTCTTTGGTATTATTCTTTTTATATTTTTTAAGTAAAGGGGACAAAATGTAATTTGGCTTCTAGTACAGGGGTTTTCATAGCACTTATATTATCACTTTTACCACTTAATACTTTTTTAATTGTGATGTAAACTTGTTCCCAAATACTCACTACGGCTAATTCCAGGACAGAAGTCTCACTGTTACACATAATTTAGGAATATTTGGTGGCTGTGGCCTTATTCTTTCCATCATTACTGGACTTTTCGGGATAAATGTGGATGGAATACCCGGAAACGATGACAGTTCCCCCCATGCATTTCTTTTATTTTCTTGTATCCTTGTCTTCCTAGGAGTAGTTTTAATTTCCAGTGGATTGCTCTATCTTGGGCTGAAGAAACCAATTATTGATGAGGATGTTGAGGTGAGAAAATTAGAGCTGGATGAGCTGGTTCGGATGTTTCAAAAGGAGGCAGAGTCTCATGCGCAGGTCCGTAAGAGCGTTGCTCGAGCTATTAAGCCACCTACAACCGCAAGTATACTTCCTTCTGGTGAAGGTTATGTACTCATTGGTTAAATGATGCCTCAAAAAGTAAGTTCTTTTAGCTTCTAACTACTAATTATTTGGCTTTTTCATGGTATAGAACATCAAATGATAAAATCATAAAATGGCTTTGCATGATGTCATAATTCAGAAATTCATATGCCTTTGATGGTTGATATTACTAAAATTAGACATACGTGCCATGTGTACTTTTTAGCATATAAAGATCAACTTTTAATAATAAAAGGAGATGAATTTTTTAACAAAATCGATTTATATTTTTATCTAATGTATATATATATTAATTTGTCCGAGTAAATGCCATCTAATTTCTAATACAAGAATCAAGAATGTCCATGATACATAAATACAAACTAAACTATCATTGGATTTACATTTCTATAGTGAATTGCCTATTGCCTAGTGCACATGGAATAAAGCGTTAAATCAAGAAACTGCTTTTGATTGCGGCTTTTGAACTGGAATGACATTGGACACTGACAGTGTGAGAGTTGGCTTGCAAAACAATCAATTCTTATCCGGCTTTGCTTGTGGATTTGGGCTGACTAATGAATATTTTTTGTAATCTATTTACCTATGTCTAAAAGTGAAGCTTTTTTGTTTTCAAACGTCATGGAGTACTTGATGCAATCTCTATCTAATATATATATATATTGTATAGGTGGAAGCATTCTGTTCTTTGATTCATAAGTGGCAGTTTGAGTTGGAAGACATTTCACTTATTGATTGATTTGTCTAATTGTCACATAAATTGTGGAAATATACTTACGAAATACTAATGGAATGCTTATGGAATATTATACATTATAGTGTTTTAATTATTTTACATTTATGATTTGGTCCTTCTCATTTATTATATATATAATTAACCCAGAGCAGTATAATTGAAAAATATATAGTATTAAATTACTAGTAACACGTAATTTGATATTTGTAATTAGTCTAAATAATTAGTATTATTTTTGGATTAAAATGGTATGTGATTCAAATAACTTGAATTCCTTAAAGATGAATACTTTAGGTTTCTCTCCTGCTCTTCTTTTTCCTTTTAACATTATGAATTTTTGGAACTTATATTTAATTTATGTACTTTATTTTTTTATCTAATTTGATCGTTCTATTTTATAATGTTATTAGTTATTCTAAATATTTAATAGTATTAATTATTTTAATCAAAATATTGAAGTTAATTTTTTTTAGGAACAAGATTCTTACAAAAAATTTATTTTATCATTATAAGTTCAAATGAATGTTTTTTTTCAAAAAAATCATATAAATATTTTCAATGTTACTTTTATTTTTACATGATTATCAAGTGACTTTTTTTTAATTCAAAATGTCACAACAATAAATTTAATATTTAGTTGTGGTAGCAATTAGACTTAAATTTTTAAATTCAAAAAATTGAAGATTTAAAAATTTTAAATTAAAAGTAGGATTAAATTATATTTTAACTTTTATATTTGCACCGCATAATTTAACACAAACAAGTAATTAATTCAACGCGAAACAAGGGAATCATATTAGTTACCGGTAAAAGTGTGGACTTCAATGTATAGCCTTGTATTGAACAAGTTTTAATTTGATTTACAGGAAGAAGTTTGGTATATTTACAAACTCCACAAAGGGCCAAGATGATGATAAGTGTCCTAAGAGTGAAGTAAAATATTAAAAAAATAAATATAGAAAAAAAGAGACGACAATTTTTTAAGTTTACTTGTGAAATTTAAAAAAATATATATTGTCAATGAACCAAATATAAAAAATGATTAAATAACAAAATACATTTAGTATATAAGCACTTATATATTTAATCCATATTTAATTTGATATATATAAATGGTAAATATCTTTTTCATTTCTTGAAAAATACATATTTAATTTGAATTTTGGGTTGAGAGGAAAAGTTAGTATTGATTCATGTCTTGAAAATAAAATAGAGTTAATTGTAATAGACATCCTCAAATTATGATGTTTATTTTAAATTAGTTCTTAAATTTTAAAACATTTTAAATACGTCTCTAAACTATCAACGTTATATTAATTAAGTTCTTCTATTACTAAAATTATGAATTTAACTATTAAATGAAGCATCAAATGCGTAATTTAAAATGAAAATTTTCAAGAAAGTAAAATATTGTCATATTGCTTTTAAAATTAAAAACTAAAACTAGAATAAAATAGAAGAAAGTTCGATAAAAGCTTTGAAAACCCTAAATCCAAGTTTTTTACATCTATTTTTACAATATTTTTCTAAATTTTTTATTATTTAAATTATGACACGAGATATGATGTTTAATTTAATTAGTAATTTTTAGCCACTCACATAACTTGTTTATGGCAAAGAGAAGAACTTTTATTTGACAATTAGAGGTCTTATTTTTTACAAAAAAAATTTACTCATCCTTTCAATTTCAATTTCAATTTTAAATTTGTATTAATTATTATTTATTTTATGTCTAGTTATTTTAAACATATGCATTTAATAAGTTTTTTCATGATATTATTACACTAGTAACCAAATATAACAATAGTGTATAAATATAAGTCCTTTTGAAGAAGAGTGTAACACCCCGAATTTTGGGACTAGAAGTTTTGAGTTTTGGTGACTAGGGTCTGAGTGGGAGGTGTGCTATTGTTGTTAGTTGCATGATTAGATGATAGAATGAGCTTGCTGGTCTGGTGGTTAAGTGGGTGTTAGTATCTTTAAGATGCGTGTTCGAGTTCTTGTGTGTGTGCTTTGGAAAAATATTTTTTTTGTCTTACGTTGTTCTGTTAAATATTTTAATTAAATTGTTTAGTTTTAGTTATTTATTGATTCTAATTTATTTTATTATTATTATTTTTGGTTACACGTTCTCCTCTCCCTCTCTTGGCTTTTCTTTTTGCTCTTTTCTTTTCTGCGAAATCGGTTTTTGTCTGCGGTATTTGAAGAGTTTCGTTTCCTGGTATTTGAATTGGCATTCGAACATTTTTCGATCACAAAACAGGTGTGGGATTCAAATCTTGACTATTTCTTTTTCTTTACTCTTGTGAATTATTGTTTCGACATTCTCAAATGTTCTCTAAATTGTGCATTGGGTATTGGTTGTTGAAATAGTATGGGGAAAATGACATATTTTGATGTATTCTTGTTTCCGTAAAGGTTGGGGGCTGTTTTGATGGCTAAATCGGTGATTTTGGCTTGTTCCAAAGTGGTTTCGTGACCACATGGGTGGCCACACGGGTGTGTGCCTTTTCACATGGCCGTGTGGAATTAGGAATTAGGGTTCCAAGCAGGATTAGGATCCACACGGCTTGGCCACACGGCCATGTGGCCGATTTGGGAATTTTTGTCTATTTTCACAAGGCTGTGTCCCCTAGGTACACGGGTATGTGTGATTAGGAATTTAAGGTCTTCGATGATTTTTGGTACCACACGGCCTGACCACACAGATATGTGTCCCATACGGGCGTGTGAGATCTCCACACGGCCATGTCTCCTCTATTCTTATTTTTTGGCACTTTTTGGATAGTGAGTTACACGGGCTATTCACACGGGCGTGTGCCCCTCCATATGAGCATGTGAGGCTTTCACACGGGCTTGTGTGGGCTCCACATGGGCATGTAGACTCCCACACGGCCTGGGCAATTCCACACAGCCGGGGCACATGGCCATGTGTGCCCCTCTATTTGTGGTTATGTGTGTCCCAACCCTTAGCTAAGCCTTAGTAAGGGTAGTTAAGACTCTGATTTGGGCTTCGACTTATGTGTTAATTGTAATTGTTGGGTGAAATTTCTGACTTTAAACCCGATTATTTAAGCGTGTTTGTGTGCATATCTGCTTTGTCTGAGCGTGTTTGTGGTCATTATTTCTGTGAGATTGAATGCATTCATGCACTTGCATAAAGTGTTGTGGGTGGGTTTACGAAGAGAAAGGAGACTGAAACTGAACTAAACTGGCAGTTTATCTGCTTGCTGTTAGCCCCAATACCCAGAGGGTCGTGGGCAATCCCAATACCCTGAGGGTCATGGACAATTATTTTACCGGTATAGCGAGTTATCGCATTGTACTGTACCACATGTACGTCAGCTTTGCTGAGTACCATATTTTGATCTGGTACTGCAACTTGACTGTACAGCGGACTGCCACATTGCACTTTACTGCATATACGTCAGCTCTGCTACGTATTATATCTGAGTGGCCTAGTCCATAAATGTGGTGTGTAGGGTTGGATGGGTCTTCGAGGTCCTATATGGTGTGTTTTGGTTGGATGAGCTTAAACAACTCTTATGGGGTGTGATTGGGGGATGGAGAGGTGTGTTGGCTGGATGGGTGGGTTTTATCACTCGACTGCATCTTATCCGCATCTGTTTAAGAGTTCTGATTGTAAGATTATCTGTCTGTATTCTGTTTATCTAAACTGCATTTGTACTGAATCATTTGTATGAATTTGATATGCTCTGATTGTTAAGTTCTGTTGGGACGTTGGTTCTAGGTATGTTTTCTGCCTCTGAGAGTTTTTGAAAATATGTTGCGCTACTGATTTGAAATTCGTATTTCTATTTCTTGTCTTGTTTTGAACTCGCACTGAACTTGAGTAGCTCACCCTCTCTTAGTGTTTCCCTTTCAAGTAACCTTTCTGAATTCTGACACTGGGCTCGGTACGCAGAGGTCTCGGACAGTTTTTGTGGAAAATAAATTATCAGTTTGTGTTTCAATTTCTATTTTGTTGTTCGGTTTTTGAACTGTAAGATTTTATACAACTATGGTACAAGTTCTGTTTTAAGAGTTATTCATTTTTATTATTTTCAATTTTATATATTAAAATTAACTGAAATTCTACTGATTGAACTTTAAATGATTAAATTTTTTGGTTTGACATGATAACTTAGTTTTTTTTTAAATTTACCTACGATCACTTCGGTGATCAATGTGACATCCGAGATTCGGTCTAAACTTCTAGACCGGGTTTAGGGTGTTACAAAGAGCATCAAAACCATTTTTCAGATAGAAGTTAGCTTGATGATATTTGAGCAAACTTAAAAAAATTAATTTTTTAAAATTCTAGGTTTCTATTTAAAAAATAAGAGTCACCACCCATCTGTTTGTTAGGTGTGATCATACCGATAAAACCATATTTTAAAAAAGAAATTTAAAAATTCTTTAAAAAAAAGGTAATTATTAGATTTGCGTTTTAAAAACTAGAGTAAAATATGTTTGAGTTCGAGAATTGATTATGTATGAAACAGGTTATGTACCCTTATAACGCCCAGAAATCTATACCTTATTAATTACATGCTGTCTCTAATTTTAAAAATACAAATTTGGATTTTCAATGTTTAATTGATTACAATTAAAATAAACATGAATTAATCGGAGTAAATTAAATTTTAAAAACTTGAAAACTTGTGGAATGTGACATTTTATTTATTATAAAAATTCACTCATTTTTTATAAAGATGTTTAAACATTAAGAACATTAAACGAAATCGCATCCAGTAGCTTTAGCAACGATTTCGTCAATCTCCTTAATGTTAAAATATTGGCTTATTTTGAAAACTTGAAAAATGATTTTAATGATGAATAATCTAACTAAATAAACACTTAAGCAATATCAACATTACACTTTCTTAGCAGCTCTTTCATCGCCGAATTATTCGTCTAGGCTCAAAGATCCATTCAAAAAGTGAGACGGTTTGAGCAAAAATATAAACTTGAAAAATAGGTTTAGATAAAAAATAAGACCCCGTTTTTTAAATTGTCAAGCCTCAAGTAGGATTTTTTTACCGGAATCAACCTAAACTTTTTTGGACATTTTTGGGCTTATAATAAGTGTTATAAGTTATTATTATTAAAGGTTAATGTCGTAAATGGTATATTAAACATAGTATTAATAAAAAAATTAAAAATGATTGTTATTCATCTTTTTCACCGTGTATAACAAAGAATAACACCATTTTAGGGTTGGTGATATTCGACTACTTCATTTCTCAATTGTAAGTCCATTTTTGATCCGTTTTTGATGATTTCTAAGTTTTTATGACTGTTGCTTAGTAATCTAGCTAGCCCGTACCCTAATTTCTAAAATTGTTGATGAATTTGTGAGTTGCCATTGATGAATGCTTGAGGTTTTGAATGATTGTTAATGAATTTTGAAAGCTTGATGATAGATATTAAAGTTTTGTTAAGTGATTTTTAGAGAAAATACAAATTAGGGATTAATTTGTGAAAAGATAAAAATATGGGGTTAAAAGTATAAATAAATGAAAGTTTTGGGCCGCTAGAGATCCATATGAAATTCGGCCAAGCATAGGTTAAATTGAATTTCATGAATTTTGTGTTTTTATGAAATAAGGACTAAATTGAGAAAATATGAAATTATAGGGTTAATGTGTAAAATATCCCAAATTGTGTGCTTTGGATGAAATTGAACGAATTAAGTAATAAAAGAGTTAATTTTGAATTTATATAGATCAAGAACGAAAGAAATCAGATCTAGATCGAGGAAAATCGAAAGTTGACGAATAATTGATTCTGCCCGTTTATTCCGACAACGAGGTAAGTTCATATGCAAATAAATGTATTTGAATTGAACTATATATTGTCGAAACCATCCCTCGATTTAGAAAAAATTTATTTTAATGAGAAATGGTGAAGTCGACTTTTTGGGAAATAGAAATATGGAGTCGCCACCGATCTTTTGTTTTGGTGTGATCGGGTCACCTAAGGATTTGGTTATTTTAATAAAATGTTTTGGTTTACTAGAATAACGATTTTGGTCTACGAAAATATGAGAAAATGGGCTCGGGAGTCGGTTACGTATGAGGAAAGATTAGCACCCTCACTACGCCCAAAATTGGTACCAAATCGATTAAATACTGTCCTTAGGTCTAAGATAAAAATGTTTTGGAAATGTGGTTCTTTTCTAATAACGTTCGAGTGATCCGAGTTGATTGTCAAAAATCTTCTTGTTTCGATGACCGAAAATTTATAATTTGAAAATCACAAAAGGATGCTCAACTATTTAGTCCAACGAAAAATCGAAACCCAGCACAGTAGGGTACGATTCCTCGAATTTCCAAACATTGACCATTGCCTCCCCTTATAAAGTACGTGTAAAATTCCGAGGAGATATTCGATTATTTTAGACAAATGAAAAAACGCAATCCAGCACGATAGGGCACGATTCTCAAATCGCCAAACGTTGAACATCGTCTTCGTTTTTAAGAATGTTTTCTAAAAGCGAGTGAAAACCTCAAGGAATATTCGATTGTTTTGACTAAACGAGAAATCACAACCAAGCACGATAGGGCATGATTCCCGAATCGTCAAACACTGAGTATTGCCTCCGTTTTAAAGGATTTTTAGAAGAGCCGAGTGAAATTTTGAAGGGATATTTGATTATTTTAAACAATCGGGAAATTGCTACCCAACACGTTAGGGCACGATCCCGCGAATTGCCAAATATCACATATCGCATTCGTTTTAGAGATTTTAAAAGACACGAGCAAAATTTTAAAGTGATATTCGATTATTTTGAACAAATGCGAAATTGCAACCCAACACGTTAGGGCACGATTCCGCGAATGGCCAAACATCAAATCTCATCTTCATTTAAGGGATTTTAAAAGGTATGAATGAAATTTCGAAGGAAAATTCGATTATTTTGAGCAAATACGAAATTGCAACCCAACACGTTAGGGCACGATTCCGTGAATCGCCGAACATCAAATTTCGTCTTCGTTTTGAAGAATTTTTGGATGAATACTTAAAAACATATTAATTCGATTTGAAATAAGATGACATTAATCGTAGAAATTGGATTTTATAAAACCACATTTCGAAAAACCAAATGAAAACGATGAGATGGGATAATAGGCGCATATGAGATACCATACTTGATGAATGAGAATATCAATCAACCAAGAAAATGAGCAATTAAGTATAATTAGCTTGAAAATATGACTAAACCTCAATTATGCATGGAGAACAATTAAGCATGGCAATAATGAATAAAATGCAATGACGGCATACATGACATAATAAAATTATTAGAGGCATAAAATAGAATGCAATTCAAAGAAGCAACATGGTATAAGATTATTGTAAAATAATGTCAAGCTTAATAGACACATGCAATCATTAAAATATATATATCGTAGAATGAATATTTTAAAACACATAATGTATGAATTGACAGATTTACATAAAAATAAGAATATATATATAATTATTGAAATAGATATTAGAAAATGAAAATTTGAATTAAATTGAATGTAAAATAATTTCAGCACAAATTTATTTAAAGAGTTGACAAAAGTATGCGATAATTTAAAATATATACAATACAAAAGAATAGTGGAGATATATGACAAGACATAATGCACAAAATAAATTTATAAAACATGTGTATACGCAAGTTTATTGTAAAAAAAAGTGAGATTAATAATAAGATATATACATATACATACATATAAATCTAAAGGCAAATACATGCAAAAACATTTAAATATTATGTATAGGGCTAAATTAATTTTATTATAAACTACATAATAGTTTTACGAACGTGCTCATATATATATAAAGAAAATTACGGGTATAAATACATAGATTTAGTAACATATATATAAATAGATTAAGCATAGGTGTTAATAAAAAAAACATATATATATACACCATAATAATTTAAAAACCATGTTATAAGAGATTATATAATAAAAAGACGAGAATATATTTAAAAGAAACTATATGTATAGAATAATGTAAGATTAATAACATGCGTAAAATAAAAGTAACCTTATTATAAAGTGTATATATATATAGGAGTTTAAACAAACAAATTTAAAAGAAAATAGATAGATGTATATATGTATATATACATATATATAGTTACATGTATAGATGTATTTACATATAAATAAAAGTACGAATAACAAACCATGCAAAACTTGATAAAATATTCCAAAATAATATATTAAATGGTGAATAATAAGTAAGTCTCAAAAATAGAAGGGTTTCAAAGAATAAAAATGCTGAAAATAACAAAAAAAACTCAATTGAAACAAAAATGAGACTAAAAGGATCATTAATAAATAAAATCAGTTGCTGAAATTAGGAAAATGACTAAGTTTTGACGCGCGCGCGAATGCAAGGGACTAAAACTGGCAATATACCAGAACCCAAAATGATACGTTTAGGCGCGGATCAGATTGCAACAAAGCACAAATTATAAGCCTAAATAATAAAAAAAAGCAAGGCGCATAAGGCGCAATCGAAGGCTCGCGCGAATACAGAGGACCCAGCGCGCAAATTTCCCATTCCGAATGAAAAGGTGCAGATCCGGGTTGCTATCCGGGTTGACGCGCGGACCTTCAATATCCCAAACGGCGCTGTTTCGTCTAATTCCTAAAATTAAAGGCCATTGAATGGCAGCTTGCTGTCCCTTTTAGCTATAAGCAGAGAACCCAATTATTAGGGTCTCAACACAGCCGATTTCGATGCTTCCCTAACCCTCTGTTCGACCATTTGACTACCACATTCCACCATTGAAACCGATGGAAGATAGCTCTCCATGAAGTCGTTTCATTTTCCTACTTTAAACCCCGCCCCAAAAGGTAAGATTTTTAGCCCGAAAACCTCTCTTAAGCTTCGATCTCAACGAAGAAGAGATGGTCTCCAATGGCTCATATGCGCAGGTAGATCCTTTCCTCTTTACTTTATTTGATTTCAAAGTAAAATAAAAAAAAACAAGAGAATAATCACAAAGAAAGAAAGCCCCGGAGATTTAGATCGAAAAATCACCTTCCGATATTGGTTGCTTTTTTGTATTGCTCGTATATCTTACGTAAAAATGTGTAGGCGTTCGTAACCCTTACAAGGATCAAAAGCTTGGCTTTTTATAGCCGAAGAAAAGAAAAAAAGAAAAATAAATGAAAAACGCCCTTTTTCAATTGCTGTTCTGCTATTTTTGTTTGTGTTTGCTGCCGTGTGGTTTGTCCTTTTTGCAGGTAGAGTACGAATGTGCGTTGGCCCTTGGCGTGAGGCATACGGGGCTGTGTTAGCGTGGTTGCTGGAGACTGGGGCGTACGGAGGCGATGTGGTTGCTGCTCGTGAAGGCTGCGGCGCGAGGACCCTTCTGCCCTAGGGTTTGCCGAAGTTTGGCTTGGCTTTCGGGCCGTTTGGGTCTTTTGTGTTTGTTTGGGCCGGACAAATTTGGCCTAGTATAGCTGCTCTTCTTTGCTCATTATCGTGGAATGAGAATAGTGCAAAGACTATAAATGGGCCAATTTTGCCAGGGCCTGCTGAGCTTCGACTCCTTGGTGCTTCCTTTCTTCAGGTAGCTTCAAAATGCTCCACTGCAACTTCAGGGAGATATGGTTCGTGTGTTTCTATCTTGCTCTACTGCAACTTCAGAGAGATAAGGATTGTGACTTTGATTTTGTTCCACTGCAACTTGAGGAAGACGAAATCTTGCAATCTTCGGCCCGTTGCCCTACTACTTAGGGGGTTAAGGCTCGTTTTCTCTGATCTGCTCCAGTGGAGACGAGGTTTGCAATCGTCAGCCTACTCCATTATAACTTTAGGGAGCTAGAGTGATGGCTTAAATCTGCTTCACCGCAACTTTAGGAAGCCGAGATTCGTCGTCTTCGATTTGTTTTTTGTAAATACAAAGACGCCAAATCTGCTATCTTTGATCTGCTCTCCGCCAATACAGAGATGCCAAATCTGCTATCTTTGATCTGCTCTCCGCCAATACAGAGATGCCAAATCTACGATCTTCGATCTGCTCTCCGCCAATACAGAGATGCCAAATCTGCTATTTTCGACCTGTTCACCGCCAATACAGAGATGCCAAATATGCTATCTTCGATCTGCTCTCCGCCAATACAGAGATGCCAAATCTGTGACCTTCGATCTGCTCTCCGCCAATACAGAGATGCCAAATCTACTATCTTCGATCTGTTCTCCGCCAATACAGAGATGTCAAATCTGCTATCTTCGATCTGCTCTCCGCCAATACAGAGATGCCAAATCTGCTATCTTCGATCTGCTCTCCGCCAATATGGAGACGCCAAATCTGCAGGATTTACCAATGTCGCCATACTGTCTTCTAAAGACATGACGTGTAATATGGGTTTCCTGTATCTGTGTATGTCAAATAACTAGGATGCTATGATCGAGATGAATCAAGTGTTCCTAACTAAATGAATGATTATGAATGTAGAAACGTTATGAGAGTGATTTCTTTTTAAACGCTTAAGGCATCATTGCTCATAACTCATCCGGGTTCCATCATTGATGTACTATCGCGTCTTCTTACTTAGCCGTTATCTCTAATAGAAAATTTGTAGAAATAGTCCTAATTTGGATTTCTCTTTTTCCAATATTTTCCAACTTTGAGCCTGGTTAGTCCTGACTAGTGGCCCTGTTTCAGGTTCTTGTACTATTTAGAGACTTTTTTAGAGTAATATGCATAACATCCTTTGTGTGAATATTACATGTTCAAAAATTTCGATTTCAATAAAAATGCTCGAAAAAGATTATCATAATGGACCAATGGAATTTTATTAAGCAAAATTCGATGTGAATACATAGGATAACGAATCTGGTGAGGTGTGAAAAATGAGGAAAAGATGCCCCAGATATCGCAGCACGAGTTTCACTATTCTAGTTTCTTAGGGGTTCCTTCGAACCAAATGTGTATTCAAGAGATCCTGCGCATTTTGTTGATGCTCCAAGGTGTAACGTTCTTCTGTCTTGTTGATTTTGGAAGTACAAGACTACCATATGCCCCATATTCAAAATTTGAGCTGCCCGTTTTCGGGTTTTCAACTCAAAAACCCCTTTGGTTCCAAAGTGCCCTTTGTGGATTTTCACCTTGGCCTCTCCTTCTTCTTCTTCTTCTTCATCTTCTTCTTCTTTTTTTTTTCAGAGCGCACTTTACGGGTTTTCACTTTGGCCTCTCTTTCTTCAGGTAAAATACTTCTTGACCGAATCCGAGTTTACAGGATTGGGCAAGTTTCTACCGTCCATCTCGGCTAGAATCAATGCTCCTCCAGAGAAAGCTTTCTTCACCACGTAAGACCCTTCCCAATTAGGCATCCATTTCCCTCGAAAGTCCTTCTGTATGGGAAGGATCTTTTTCAAAACCAAGTCTCCTTCGTGGAATTCTCTAGGGTGAACCTTTTTGTCATAAGCCCGCATCATTCGCTTTTGGTACATCTGACCATGACGGATAGCTCTTAACCTCTTTTCCTCAATTAGGTTCAATTGATCATATCGAGACTGGATCCACTCGGCTTCTTCTAACTTTAACTCTGACAACACTCGAAGAGACGAGATCTTGACTTCGATTGGCAACACTGCTTCCATTCCGTAGACCAGGGAGAAAGGGGTTGCCCCGGTTGAAGTTCTGACTGACGTTCGATAAGCAAAGAGGGAAAATGGTAACTTCTCATGCCAGTCTCTGTAGGTTTCGGTCATCTTCCCCATAATCTTCTTAATGTTTTTTTTGCCGCTTCCACTGCCCCATTCATCTTCGGGCGATACGGCAAAGAGTTGTGATGTCTGATCTTTAATTGACTGCAGACTTCTGCTATCGTACTATTGTTTAAGTTTAATGCATTGTCAGATATAATCCTCTCCGGCATTCTATATCGACATATAATCTCCTTTTTCAGAAACTTGCTCACTGTCGACTTGGTCACACTAGCATACGAAGCGGCTTCTACCTACTTGGTGAAGTAGTCGATAACCACGAAGATGAACCGATGCCCATTGGAAGCTTTCGGCAATATCGGTCCAATCACATCCATGCCCCACATAGAGAATGGCCATGGAGAAACCATGACATGCAGCGGTGAAGGAGGCACATGAATTTTATCTCCGTAGATTTGGCATTTATGACATCTCTTACCATAATTGATACAGTCTCCTTCCATGGTGGACCAATAGTACCCGAATCTCATAATTTGTCTGGCCATTGTAAAGCCGTTAGCATGTGTCCCACAGACGCCTTCATGGACTTCTTCCAAGATTTTCTTAGCCTCTACAGCATCTACACATCTTAGTAACACTTGATCATTTCTTCTTTTGTATAATATATCCCCATCTAAGACATAGTCGATGGCCAGTCTTCTTTGCGTTCTTTTGTCATTCTCGCTCACCTGGTCCGGGTATGCACGATTCTTCACGTATTGCAATATATTGTGATACCAAGGGCTATCATCTCTTTCTTCAACTTCTTCAATATTATAACAGTGGGTCGAAATTTCATAAATGCTCATCCAGATGGGTTTGACATCTTCTTGTTTGTTTACCTTGATCATAGAGGCTAAAGTAGCCAAAGCATCAGCCATCTGATTTTCGTCTCATGGAAGGTAGTGGAAGGTGATGTCATCAAACTCTTTAACCAATTCAAGGACCAATTTTTGATAGTCAATCAACTTGGGGTCTCTGGTTTCCCATTCTCCCTTGAGTTGATAAATCACTAGCGCGGAATCCCCATACACCTCTAGCACTCTAATCTTACGTTCTATGGCTGCGCGAATACCCATGATGCACGCTTCATATTCCGCCATATTGTTTGTACAATCAAAATCCAATTTACTAGTTAATGGATAATGATCTCCGTTTGGGGATACCAAGACGGCCCCGATTCCATTGGCCACAGCATTTGATGCCCCATCAAAGTTCAATTTCCAAAGAAGTTTTTCCGGAGCACCTTCTTTAGCCGTAGCAATACACACTAGGTCTTCATTCGGAAAGTCGAAGTTCAAAGGCTCGTAGTCTTCCAAGGCTCTACTGGCCAGAAAATCTGCTATTGCACTTCCTTTTACTGCTTTCTGGTTCTCATAGACTATGTCGAATTCAGAAAGCAGAATCTGCCATCGGGCCATCCTTCCATTCGAGGCTGTTGACTCCATCATGTACTTTAAAGGGTCCAATTTTGATATGAGCCAAGTGGTGTGATACAACATATACTGCCTCAGCCTTCGGGTTGTCCAAATTAGGGCACAACACAACTTCTCTATCGGCGGGTACCTTGTCTCACATTCTGTGAACTTTTTACTAAAATAATAAATGGCTTTTTCTTTCCTTCCCGACTCGTCATGCTGACCTAATACGCACCCCATAGAATTCTCAAATACTGCCAAGTACAGTATCAACGGCTTATCGAGATTAGTGGCATCAGCACCGGGGCGTTGGATAAGTATTGTTTGACCTGATCAAAAGCCCTTTGGCATTCTTCATCCCATTCACCTGGGTTACGTTTCTTGAGGAGGCGAAAGATAGGGTCACATTTCTCGGTCAGTTGTGAAATGAACCGAGCAATGTAATTTAATCTTCCTAGAAAGCCTCAAACTTCTTTCTGAGTGCGCGGCGGGGATAGCTCTTATATGGCTTTAACTTTGTCTGGATCGATCTCAATCCCTTTCTTACTAACCACGAATCTGAGCAACTTTCCAGACTTAGCTCAGAAGGTACATTTGGCTGGGTTGAGTTTTAGCTGGAACTTCCTCAACCTCAAGAATAGTTTTCTCAAGACTTGTATGTGCTCCTTCTCTGTTCGGGACTTAGCTATCATGTCATCAACATAGACCTCGATTTCTTTATGCATAATGTCGTGAAAAAGGGTTACCATGACTCTTTGATAAGTTGCCCCCGTATTCTTCAGTCCAAACGGCATCACCTTGTAACAGAATGTGCCCCACATGGTTACAAACGTGGTTTTCTCCATATCTTCAGGGTGCATCTTGATCTGGTTGTATCTCGAGAAACCATCCATGAATGAAAACAGTGAAAGTCCCGCTGTATTGTCCACTAGGGTGTCGATATGAGGTAGTGGGAAATTGTCTTTTGGGCTGGCTTTATTCAACTCTCTGTAGTCCACACACATTCGCACTTTTCCATCTTTCTTAGGGACATAGACGATGTTGGCTACCCAATCTGAGTATTTTACCACCTTCAGAAATCCAGCGTCAAACTGCTTTCGGACCTCTTCCTTTATTTTTAGCAAGACATCGGGCCTCATTCTTCGGAGTTTTTGCTGAACTGGCTTACACTCTTCTTTTATGAGGAGTCGATGCACCACGATGTCAGTGTCCAACCCGGGCATATCTTGGTATGACCATGCGAAGACATCTTTGAATTCTTGAAGTAATCCAATGAGGTCTCGCTTCATCTCCGTAGTGATACATGTTCCGATCTTCACCTCCTGTCCTTCTCCTAAACTCACAATTTCAACTAATTCTTTGTGAGGTAGGATTTGTTTCTCGTCTTGTTCTACCATCCTCAGCAAATCAGGAGATAAGTTACAGCCTTGGTCATCTTCAAAATCCTGAGAATTATCCATACACACATCTTGCTCGAAAGGAAATTCTGAGTCACTAGCAGTGTCACTCGTATCATTAATATCTGAGGACCTGTTATGAGGACGAAGGCAAATACAAAGAATTAAAAGAATTCGAAACATTTATTTGCATGATATGATTATGGATGACAAATGAAAGAGTATGTAAAAGAATGTTTCAAGAATAAAAGAATTTGAAAGTAATCATTAGTATGGTTATAAATGAAATTGAAAGGACGAGATAACATCTGCTCAAAAATGATAATAACCGTGCATTTTATTGAAATATCGTTTTTAAACATCAGCCTATTTCACAAAAGATTCTTATCACTCCTAGGCCTAGAGCAATAAGTGTGTTTTGGACATTACTCTATATTCGTTCTAAAAACTACAGGGATCTCTTCCGCAGTCCAGTTGTCCAGAACACTTCCAGGTGTGTAAGGGCCAATGTCCGATAAACTTTCTCTTCTGGTCTCTTCTTCGTACATGACGTTGATGTCCAAACTTTTCAGGCTTTTTTCTATAGCTCCCATCATTGACGTGTCTCTTTTGGGATGGATGATTCCCCCGGACACAAATGTTTTCGATATATAGGGAATATCATTGGTTCCCACTTGATTTCTTTCCCCGTTAATCTAGCTCTCCTTCTTTCCTGCTTCTTTTCCAGCTCCCTTCTCCTTTGTTTCACGTCTGGCTTAAATCCTAAGCCGAAGCGGTCTCTCTTGTCTTTCAGCATTGGCGTTTCAGTTCTTCCTTGTAGATGTCTCCCAAGTCCTTTTCCGGGTAGGGCCCCTTTTCCAAATGTCAGTTGGAGGCTCATCCTCGTGGTTTTGGATAATTTCGGCACCGAAATTTTACTTCCCTCGGCGATGAACGTCGCGTTAACAAATTTCAAAGATTGAAATGAGCATTCGATTGCTTCATCATCTGTCTCCAAATAGGGTGCATTATTGCTCACAGTTGCAATAATATCTTCTTCAGCCTTAATCGTTATCAACCTTCTCTCTGACACCAGCTTCAATTTTTGATGCAACGAGGAAGGCACCGCCCCAGCTGAATGTATCCAGGGCCTCCCCAATAAGTAATTATATGAGGGTTTGATGTCCATTACAAGGAAATCCACCTCATATGTGTTTGGCCTAATCTGAAGGGGTACCTCGATTCTGCCCATCACCTTTCTCTCCGTACCATCGAATGCCTTCACGATGTTCTGGCACTCCTTCATGTGAGAGCTGTCTATAGGTAATCTGTTCAGCGTGGTCAATGGCAGGACGTTCAGGGCGGATCCATTGTCAATTAGTATGCCTAGCAGCGTATACCCTTTACAGCGTGTGGTGATATACAGAGCTTTAGTCGACCCCATGCCCCTGGGTGGTATCTAATCGTCATTAAAGAAGATATAGTTATCGACACTGATGTTGTTAACCAAGCGGTCCAACTTGTTAACGGAGATATCATTGGGAATATACATTTCATTCAAGACCTTCATTAGCGTGCTGCGATGGACTTCCGAGCTCAGAAGCAAAGCCAGCACTGAAATGCGGGCTGGTTGTTTGCGTAGCTGTTCCACCACACTGTATTCGCTATGCTTTAGGAATTTTAAAAACTCCTTGGCCTCTTCTTCGTTAACTGGCTCGTTAACAGGTTTGGTTGCTTTTCCTTTTATTTTCTCGACCATCTGGGGTTTTCCTTTTTTGGGTTGTGCCTCCTCATTCACCGTATCGTAACGTCTCCCGTTACGTGTATAGGATCCCTTGTCCTGATCCCCTCTTGAAGCGTCAATCGGGCTCTCCTTTCCCGGCATCATCACACTGCAATCATAATTCCATGGGACATTTTTGCCATCTTTGTAAGAGAAGACTGCAGGTCTTTAGATTATGACTCTCGGTGGCATTTGTACTCCAACTTTATTATTTTTGGGTCTCGAAATGATCACCATAGGATAGTTAGGTGTTCGATTTTGTGCCATCGATTCTCCCTCTGATGCGCATATATCTCCCACTACGGGGTTTTTGGCTTCTTCATAAAATTCCATTTCTTTATTGTTCATCATGTTTTGTATTAGGACCTTGAACTCCACTCAATCTTGGATTTCATGCCCCACTTCGTCGTGAAACTCACAGTAGTTTCTCTCTTCTTCAGGTTCTTCCCTCGAATCCAATGCGATCAATCCTCTCTTGACCATCTCCATTCATACTCGCCTCAACGGAGTCCTGACTTCAGGAACCTCATACTTGGTCTTCTTGTTCAAGCCTTCACATATCACATTCACTCCTTGGTCGGTATGATTGGGGAGCGGGTTTGCTGCTATATTGGATGTGGCTGGGTCATCAAATCTCACGATCCCTATCTTAATGAGTCTTTTAACTAATTTTTTAAATGCTGCGTAGTTTTTTATAGAGTGCCCAATGATTCCCTCGTGGTACTCACATCGGGCGTTCGTGTTATACCATTTAGGATACGGGAGCTGCAGTGGTTTCAGGTAGAAAGGGGAGACCACATGAGCGTTGAACAGGTTCTGGTACAACTCCCTATACGTCATGGGTATAGAGGTGAATTGTGGTCTTTCTGTATTCTCCCTTGCGTTGGATTCTTGTCTTACAGAGCTTTGCTGATTAGTGGTCACCGCCTTGGGTTGATTTACGGTGAATGACTTAGGCTGACCTTTGCTAGATGTGCTCGTCTTGTTCACTTCATTGTCTCTTTTCCTCGGGACCGACTTTCTGGTACTTTATCTGGCTTCTATCTTGCTGCTCCTTATAGCATTTTCGATCATTTCTCCCGTCATTACTATATCAGAGAAGCTCTTGGTGGCGCTTCCCAACATATGAGTGATAAAATGAGCCTTCAAGGTATTAATAAAGAGCATCGTTGTCTCCTTTTCTAGAAGTGGTGGCTGAACTTGTATGGCCACCTCCCTTCATCTTTGTGCGTACTGCCTGAAGCTTTTATTCGATTTCTTCTCCATATTCTGGAGAGTGATTCTGTCAGGGGTCATGTCTGTCACATGATTGTATTGCTTCATAAAGGCCTGGGCCAGGTCCTTCCACGAGTTAATCTTAGAGCGACTCAATTGGTTGTACCACTTAGACGCCGCCTCGACCAGACTATCTTGAGAGCAATGGATTAATAACTGATCGTTGTTAACATATCCCATCATTCGCCTGCAGAACATAGTGATGTGGGCTTCAAGGCAGCTCATTCCATTGTATTTCTCAAATTCGGGCATTTTGAATTTGGGGGGAAGGACTAAATCTGGGACCAAACTCAGGTCCTTGGCATCAATCCCTTGATGATGATCCACGCTTTCCATGGCTTTGAATTTTTCCTCGAGCCATCTGTATCATTCTTCCAATTATTTTTGCGAATCCATCCTCGCCTTTTCCTCTTCAGCAATTTCATCCAAGTCGGGAACGGGCGGATAGTTCGGGTTGTTGACAAAGTTAGAGCCTGAGCTGGTTTAGAAATTTATCGGTACCGAAGCTCCGGTCTGAACCTGCTGGGGCATGATCGTGACAGATGGTTTCGGTAAATTAATCTCGGGCTTCATCGGTACATGCGTCGGAGTGAAGCTAGGGGGTATTGAGGATCCTCGTTAGTTTTTTCAACTTTGTCCATAGGGCCCTTTCCCTTATCCGTTCCTCCCAACAGTAGCTGGGATAACTGACTCATCATTTCCCTCTGGGACTCCATCATTTGCTCTTTCATCTCTCGCTGAATCTTGGCTAGTTGCTCTTGCATCTGAGACTGCATTTGTTCTTGTATTTCTTTTTGCATCTGCTCTAATTTCTCGAGTCTCTTATCCATTGATTTTTTTCTTGTACCGTAGGGGTGTGTGGTTGGTTGGTTTTCGTTGGTTTCCAGGTTACTGAAATAATTTTTAATTAATTAATTAGAAAACTCTTATGGCCTTTAATGCATAATGATATGATGCAAATGCAAATGCATGAATGCAAAGGAGGCATCAATTTTTTGATTCAATTGCCCTTAGAAAGTTTTACTTGAAAATAAAATCTTTTACATAAAGTCGAGTTACAAATAAAATTTCACTCTAACACTTAAAGTCTTAATTTTTTTAAGCAACGAGGCCAGCTCTTGTCCGCGATCTGATTCCAACTCATATTTCACGCTCAGTGTGTCCGCCTGAACCGCTAAAGTCTGCAAGTAGTCGGCTACCTCCCGAATCTGGGTTATGGCTTCCCCCATAAGATAATCTCTGTTTCTGACTTGGTCTTGCACATGGTGAAGCTGCTCTTTCCAACGATCCTCGTTTGCCTCGAAAAAATGGATCTGCATCTCACAGTTCTGTAGTGATGCCTCTAACTCTCCTATTCTTCGTTTCATTTCTTCTATCTTGCTCAAACTTGCCCTTAGCTCTATTGCGGTGTTACGATTTTGGTACTGATGTAGAGACTTCTCGAGTTCTGTTCCTCTAGCCCTTAATTCACCTCGCTCTTTTCTACTTTCCGACAGACTTTTCTCCAAATCTTCATTTCGTGCTTGAGCTTCTCGGAATTTCCTTTCCCACCGGTCGGTATTGGCCTTTTCTTCCCGAATTTCATGGCGCCATTGTTCGGAAGTCTTACCTAAGCCCGCAGTCCTCATAGATAGGCGTAGCTTCTTGTAGTCCGTCTTCAGGCTGTCTAGGTCTTCTTCGGCCTTGGTTTTTTCTTTTCTCCACTTCTCAGCCTTTGACCTCTGAACATCAGCGTCTAACCTTAAGTGCATCTTTTCTTCTTCCAATTGCTCGATCTTCTTCCCAAGCTCCAAACTCTTTTTCTCGAAATCTTGCTTTATAATTTCCAATTCTGATGGGGCGACCTGTAATTGTTCCCCGATAGGTCGAGCACTCTCTAAGTTTGGCCTAGGAATATTGTCATTAATCCTCTTCTTAAACCACTCGCTGTACTCGGGCGTTACCATGGAACCAACGGCTAACCTTTTCATCCAACAAGTTTGCTTTCAAGCATCCGATAACTTCCGAACTCTCTTTTTATAATGAGCACCCTTAAAAGAGAATTCACTTTGAGCAAGTCCGTAGGTCATGGGTACAAACTGCCTCGACTTATATTGCCTCAAGGCTATCAACGGAGTATACCCGGTAGCTCCCCAGATTCCTAACAGTGGCACCCAATCGAAGTTACCACATCGGTACAAAATCTCGTCAGGGACCATCCAATAAGCTCTCCATTCAATATCCCCCTCCTTGAAGTTTTGAAAAATATCCATCCATTTCCCCTCTGAGATATCCTCTCTCCTCTGTATAGCTGCTTCTTCCTTCAAAGGGGAATAACCTTCGGAAAAAACTCGGTAGGAATCCTTGTCTACCTTCCAAAAGTGCCCATAAAACCATACCATCAATAGTTGAGCACATCCAATAAATCGCCCCTCGCCCGTCTTCCGACATGAGCTCAAAGATCTGAAAGTTTCTGCCAATATCGCTGGTACTGGAGTGATTCCCTTCTCAAGGCGATCGAACAAGTCGATGACCGCCTCGTCCACGTGCCTCAAAGCCTTAGGAAAGATCACTAATCCGTAGATGCTTAAGGCAAATATATCGACCCTCTTTCTTTCGTCTGGATGAGTCAAGATCAAATCTCGCAAATTATCTCAAAGGACATATTTGCTATCTCCTTTTTGCTGAATCCGAGCGGTGACCCAAGGCTCGCTCATCCTAGAAATGCTCATCAGTTTCTTCACGAAAGCCTGACTACTAAAAACCCGGGCATAAGTCTTCCGGACCTGAATCTTTAGACACCTAAGCAGCGTAGTGTATTCTTCTATAGTAGGTACCAAATCCACTTCTCCAAAGGTGAAACACTTATATGCGGAATTCCAAAACTGTACCAAGGCTCGGAACAAATGCTTATCCACTCTAATGTCTAACAGGTAGGATATATCACCATAACTTTGGTAAAACAACTGCTTGATCCTTTCATCCCAACTAGCCCAAATGTCTCTCAACTCTTGCAGCTCATTCTGTATTACATTGACGCGAGTGAAATCCCGTAGCTCCGATACATGCCCTTCTGCTAAGCTATCCCCTCTCTCAGATTGTAGCCTTTCCGACCAAGCACGAACGGCCGCATTATCCTCGACTTTACTAAGAAATTCATTCTCCATGTCAAATTTTCTAACTTAGTAATTGAATGTAGATTAACGCCTCCTTTAGTATGCAATGTCATGCAAGAAAGACAATCAAAACAAAACATCAGTTAGTATCAAATAATAGCGATAGAATGCAAGCACATAAACGGTGATTATAACGCATATACAGGTAAGTACTAAGGCTCGACGCGGCTCCACCCAAGGATAGCTCCTAAGGTTCACTATATGTGGTTTAGTTCTAGGAAAAGAGGTACCCGAACCAGCAGATTCCTCAATCCTCACCCATTATAGGCTCATATAGATCGAGTTCGGTTCGGGGGGATACATTTCCCTATGACCATGCGGAGATGAAAATCTCACGAAATCATAGGTACGGATGTACCCCGGAAGCAATCCACTAGCCAATGTGGAGGTGAAAACCTCACGAAAGCGTAGTTTCTTACTCCCACTTAGAAGGTGTGACCACGGTGGTCATGCAATAAAATGCAATACTATTATACAAGACCCGCACCAAAACAATCATGCAATCGAAAGATACATGATTTTTAAAATTCATTTTTGATTTTTGACAAAAGGACAGTAAATAATCGATTTTCATGGCTCGACTCTCAAGTTCAATCCCCAGTGGAGTCGTCAAGCTGTCGAAACCATCCCTCGATTTAAAAAAATTTTATTTTAATGAGAAATAGTGAAGTCGAGTTTTTGGGAAATAGAAATATGGAGTCGCCATCGATCTTTTGTTTTGGTGTGATCGGGTCACCTAAGGATTTGGTTATTTTAATAAAATGTTTTGGTTTACTAGAATAACGATTTTGGTCTACGAAAATATGAGAAAATGGGCTCGGGAGTCGGTTACGTATGAGGAAGGATTAGCACCCTCACTACGCTCAAAATTGGTACCAAATCGATTAAATACTGTCCTTAGGTCTAAGATAAAAATGTTTTGGAAATGTGGTTCTTTTCTAATAACGTTCGAGTGATCCAAGTTGATTGTAAAAAATCTTCTTGTTTCGATGACCGAAAATTTATAATTTGAAAATCACAAAAGGATGCTCAACTATTTAGTCCAACAAAAAATCGAAACTCAGCACAGTAGGGTACGATTCCTCGAATTTCAAACATTGACCATTGCCTCCCCTTATAAAATACGTGTAAAATTACGAGGAGATATTCGATTATTTTAGACAAATGAAAAAGCGCAACCCAGCACGATAGGGCACGATTCTCAAATCGCCAAACGTTGAACATCGTCTTCGTTTTTAAGAATGTTTTCTAAAAGCGAGTGAAAACCTAAAGGAATATTCGATTGTTTTGACTAAACGAGAAATCACAACCAAGCACGATAGGGCATGATTCCCGAATCGTCAAACACCGAGTATTGCCTCCGTTTTAAAGGATTTTTAGAAGAGCCGAGTGAAATTTTGAAGGGATATTTGATTATTTTAAACAATCGGGAAATTGCTACCCAACACGTTAAGGCACGATCCCGCGAATTGCCAAATAACACATATCTCCTTCATTTTAGATATTTTAAAAGACATGAGCAAAATTTTAAAGTGATATTCGATTATTTTGAACAAATACGAAATTGCAACCCAACACGTTAGGGCACGATTCCGCGAATGGCCAAACATCAAATCTCATCTTCATTTAAGGGATTTTAAAAGATATGAATGAAATTTCGAAGGAAAATTCGATTATTTTGAGCAAATACGAAATTGCAACCCAACACGTTAGGGCACGACTCCGTGAATCGCCGAACATCAAATTTCGTCTTCGTTTTGAAGAATTTTTGGATGAATACTTAAAAACATATTAATTCGATTTGAAATAAGATGACATTAATCGTAGAAATTGGATTTTATAAAACCACATTTCGAAAAACCAAATGAAAACGATGAGATGGGATAATAGGCGCATATGAGATACCATACTTGATGAATGAGAATATCGATCAACCAAGAAAATGAGCAATTAAGTATAATTAGCTTGAAAATATGACTCAACCTCAATTATGCATGGAGAACAATTAATCATGGCAATAATGAATAAAATGCAACGACGGCATACATGACATAATAAAATTATTAGAGGCATAAAATAGAATGCAATTCAAAGAAGCAACATGGTATAAGATTATTGTAAAATAATGTCAAGCTTAATAGACACATGCAATCATTAAAATATATATATCGTAGAATGAATATTTTAAAACACATAATGTATGAATTGACAGATTTACATAAAAATAAGAATATATATAATTATTGAAATAGATATTAGAAAATGAAAATTTGAATTGAATTGAATGGAAAATGATTTCAGCACAAATTTATTTAAAGAGTTGACAAAAGTATGCGATAATTTAAAATATATACAATACAAAAGAATAGTGGAGATATATGACAAGACATAATGCACAAAATAAATTTATAAAACATGTGTATACGCAAGTTTATTGTAAAAAAAACATGAGATTAATAATAAGATATATACATATACATGCATATAAATCTAAAGGCAAATACATGCAAAAACATTTATATATTATGTATAGGGCTAAAATAATTTTATTATAAACTACATAATAGTTTTACGAACGTGCTCATATATATATATAAAGAAAACTACGGGTATAAATACATAGATTTAGTAACATATATATAAATAGATTAAGCATAGGTGTTAATAAAAAAACATATATATATACACCATAATAATTTAAAAACCATGTTATAAGAGATTATATAATAAAAGACGAGAATATATTTAAAAGAAACTATATGTATAGAATAATGTAAGATTAATAACATGCGTAAAATAAAAGTAACCTTATTATAAAGTGTATATATATATAGGAGTTTAAACAAACAAATTTAAAAGAAAATAGATAGATGTATATATGTATATATACATATATATAGTTACATGTATAGATGTATTTACATATAAATAAAAGTACGAATAACAAACCATGCAAAACTTGATAAAATATTCCAAAATAATATATTAAATGGTGAATAATAAGTAAGTCTCAAAAATAGAAGGGTTTCAAAGAATAAAAATGCTGAAAATAACAAAAAAAAAACTCAATTGAAACAAAAATGAGACTAAAAGGATCATTAATAAATAAAATCAGTTGCTGAAATTAGGAAAAGGACTAAGTTTTGACGCGCGCGCGAATGCAAGGGACTAAAACTGGCAATATACCAGAACCCAAAATGATGCGTTTAGGCGCGGATCAGATTGCAACAAAGCACAAATTATAAGCCTAAATAATAATAAAAAAAGCAAGGCGCATAAGGCGCAATCGAAGGCTCGCGCGAATACAGAGGACCCATCGCGCAAATTTCCCATTCCGAATGAAAAGGCGCGGATCCGGGTTGCTATCCGGGTTGACGCGCGGACCTTCAATATCCCAAATGGCGCCGTTTCGTCTAATTCCTAAAATTAAAGGCCATTGAATGGCAGCTTACTGTTCCTTTTAGCCATAAGCAGAGAACCCAATTATTAGGGTCTCAACACAGCCGATTTCGATGCTTCCCTAACCCTCTGTTCGACCATTTGACTTCCACATTCCACCATTGAAACCGATGGAAGATAGCTCGCCATGAAGTCGTTTCATTTTCCTACTTTAAACCCCGCCCCAAAAGGTAAGATTTTTAGCCCGAAAACCTCTCTTAAGCTTCGATCTCAACGAAGAAGAGATGGTCTCCAATGGCTCATATGCGTAGGTAGATCCTTTCCTCTTTACTTTATTTGCTTTCAAAGTAAAAAAAAACAAGAGAATAATCACAAAGAAAGAAAGCCCGGAGATTTAGATCGAAAAATCACCTTCCGATATTGGTTGCTTTTTTGTATTGCTCGTATATCTTGCGTAAAAATGTGTAGGAGTTCGTAACCCTTACAAGGATCAAAAGCTTGGCTTTTTATAGCAAAAGAAAAGAAAAAAAAGAAAAATAAATGAAAAACTCCCTTTTTCAATTGCTTTTCTGCTATTTTTGTTTGTGTTTGCTGCCGTGTGGTTTGTCCTTTTTGCAGGTAGAGTACGGACGTGCGTTGGCCCTTGGCGTGAGGCGTACGGGGCTGTGTTGGCGTGGTTGCTGGAGACTAGGGCGTACGGAGGTGATGTGGTTGCTGCTCGTGAAGGCTGCGGCGCGAGGACCCTTCTGCCCTAGGGTTTGCCGAAGTTTGGCTTGGCTTTCGGGCCGTTTGGGTCTTTTGTGTTTGTTTGGGCCGGGCAAATTTGGCCCACTACATATATGTTTTAATATCATTGAAATGCTCTGAATTTTGAACGATAAAATACGAGCACGGATCGAAAAAGTTACAAATGTCATGACATTAGGTTGTCGAGATGTGATTACATGTAAGACCATGTATTGGACATTGGCATCGTTAATTGATTTCGTGTAAGACCCTATCTGGGACAGTGGCATCGATATGTGATAACATGTAAGACCATATCTGGGATATGGCATTGTACGAGCTCATGTGATTTTCGAGTATCCTTAATGATTCCGAACGGTTCAATGGGCAAAGGCAAGTTGAGAAAGAAATGTGTTAATGAGATTAAACAACTCAGGTACGAACGAGATTTACATAAGTATTGAAAGGGAAAGTATTTGATGAATCCAATCAAGATATTGAATATATGTTCAATGAGAAAGATTTGTGAAATTGAATGTGAACAGCTATGTTTAGCATATTTGATTTGTTATGCAAATATTTATGTGATGAATTTATTTCTATATAGCTTACTAAGCTTTTAAAGCTTACTTTGTGTGTTCATTCCATGTTTTATAGATCGTCGAAGCTAGCTCGGACTTGGGGATCGTCAGGAAACGTCATCACACTATCGATCATCTCGTTGGTACTTTTGAAGTTTTGTATATATGGTATATGACATGTATAGGCTAGTGTCATTTTGATATGTTTTAATCTATGATATTAGTCATGTGTTTTAGCTTGTTAATGATGTAAATATTGATATGTTTTTAGCCATTTAAGTTGGCTTGAATCATGTACTTAATGAGTAATATATGATGTATAAGTTGCCTCATGTTTTGGAATGGTTATATGGTTGCTCAAGTAGTTAGTTGCCATTTGATAAGTTAATGCTTAAAAGATGATATGTTGTGGATTGATTTTGAGGCATAAAATAGATGATAAGTAGATGAGTTAATGCATTTTAAATTTAAGCAAGCTGTAATGATTTTAGGTATAAGGATTTGTTATGTTTTGAATATGGAATTTAATAATTGAATTGGTTGATGATAGATAGCTTGATAAGTTATTGAATTGGTATGTTTTTGGTTGCCTTTATATGTGTTAAAATGCTATCATTTTGATGGTTAGGTGTTCATGAGAAAAGGATGGCAAATTGGCTTTGCAAATGGCCTATTTTTGTCCACACGGGCAGAGACATGGGCGTGTGTCTTAGCCGTGTGTGACACACTATCATGTTACACGACCGTGTGTCCCTTAGGGTACCCTTCGAATTAAAGTCAGTATACCTTATAGTTTTGACATGGCCTAGACACACGGTGTGTCTACTGGCCGTGTGTGGCACATGGGCTAACACATGGGCGTGTGGTCGACCTTGTGACCCAAGTCAATAACCCCCCTTAAATTTTACACGGTCTGGCACACGAGCGTGTCCTCGGCCGTGTGGTACAAGTCAGTATGTATTCCCTGTTTTCACATGGCTTGTGACACGAGCATGTCTGGTAGCCGTATGAGACACAGGCCTGTTCACACGGACGTGTAAATTTGAAATTAAAGAAAACTTTCTAAGTTTCCTAACTTTCCCATCTCCGACCCCGTGTAACTCTCTAACTTAGGTCACACAGCCAACACACACACCCATGTGGCTAGCCCATGTTCCCTAAAACGGGCTACACACGCCCGTGTGCTAGGTTGTGTGCTAGGCTGTGCCAAACCTATAGGGTATACTAACTTATGCCACACAGCCAAGTCACACATCCGCGTGTGAGGCCGTGTGGAGTATACTGACTTGATTTCTAAAACCACACTAGAGGACACACGGTCGTGTCACACAACCGTGTGTCACACATGACCGAGACACATGCCCGTGTCTTTGCTTGTGTGAACAAAAATAGGCTATTTACTAAGCCAATTTGCCACCCTATTTTTACATACCTGCACAAGCATAATTTGCAACATTTTATAACTCAATAGGCAGCTAATCCATAACATTTCATACACATATTATACCAATTCAACCACAATCATTTCTAAATTCAATATTCAAACAATATAACCAACCGAACATGGTATTAAAATACCTAAATTATAATCAAGCATTTTCCATTTGTATGCCTATCACATATCAAGACAACATTTGCATATTTCCATTCCATTTACTACTTGCCAAAACATACCATATTGAATACTTATACGCAACCAAAGCATTATACCAAGTTAAGCCAAATCACATGGCTTTATCTTATACCACAACATAAACCAAAATCAATAACTCAGATAACCATAACTATCATATTTATAACTAGCCTATACATGCCATATTTACATATATCCATGAGTTCAAAGGTACCAATCGGCAACTGGATAGTGTGATACGTATCTCCGACTTTATCTGAATCGAGCGAGCTATCGAACCTCTATAAAACACGAAAAAGAAACAGAGTAATCTTTATAGCTTAGTAAGCCCATATAATTCAGAATTAAACTTACCATTTATACATAATCAAGACAATAAATAAGGTATACTCAAGTCAATTACCAAATGCCTGAACACAAGCATTCATCAATAAGTTAGTCACATAAGTGCATGTAATCATCTGTTATCTCAATTTAATACTCAATACATTGTACCATATCAAATTCATATATCATGTATATCACTTGTAACATTTCACTCTCAGTCACATAAACAACAATTCATTCGATAACAGTAACTCATCCATATAAACACATAGCTTTTTTACATAACAAATAACAGAATTTATGTCCGTTGAACCTATTAGAATATCGAGGAATACTCGGATGATATACATTCGTATATAAATCATTAATCCATCAATTCATTATCATTTCCGCTCTTTCGAGCTATGATCAGTAAGCTCCTCTTGAGCTGATGGACAGTAAGCTCTATTGAACTGAAACGGTAAGCTCTAATGAGCTGAAAATAGTAAGCTCTTACGAGCTGATATATAGGCAAGCTCATACGAGTTGTGGTGAGTCCGTAACACATGTAGGATCTCAACCAAAACAGTAACCCTAGCGACGTGTCACTCGTATCCTACAACTTTTTACGGTTCAAACAAGACTCGATATTCAATAATTCTCATCAATTAGTCATCCGAACTCGGTAATACCATTTACTTAATTATATTTTCATTTCAAATAATTACAAGTATTTAAAAAATCGATTCTAATTATACGAACTTACCTCGAGTTGCTCGGATGGAAATTATCGACTATTCATCCAATTTTTCTTTTTCCCGATGTAATCCCGATCTCGGCTTATCTTGATCTATATATTATCAAATTTAGCACATTCAACATTAGGTCTATTCAATTTAGCCTATAATTTACAATCTGGCAAATTTACACATTTTCCCCTAATGTTTCAAAATTTCACAATTTAGTCCTTATCACATAAAATTTCAAATTCATGCAATTTAATACAAACCTATGCTTGGTCAAATTTAATACATGTTACTAGAAGCCCATGTTTTCAATTTATTCACACTTTTAACCACCACATTTCACATTTTCTCAATTTAATCCCTTTTTGACATTTTTGTCAAAAATCACTTTACAAAAGCTATTAATCTAACATTAAACCTTCCAAATATATCATAAGTCATCAAATTACTCAAGCATTCAACAATGGAAACATGATAAATCTTTAAAAATTTTACAAATTAGCCCCTATGCTAGCTAGAATAAGCTGCAACGATCTCAAAAACGTAGAAATCATTAAAAATCGGGACAAAACACATATCTAATTGAAGGAAATAAAGTTTCTGAATCCCCAGCTCTATTTTCCAATGAAGAATCGGTTTCAAGAAGATGAATGCATGAATAAATTCATTTGTTTTATTTAATTAACCTTTATAAACTAATTTACATAATTAACCTTTAAAATACTAAATAATTACTCCAAATGCCATGCCACTAACATCCATTATGTTATAAATGGGTTAATAACCACATAAGGACCTTCACTGTAATGTTCTATAGCTAATAGATACCTTTAACTAATAAAACTCAATTTTTACACTATACGCGATTTAGTCCTTTTAATCAAATTGACCATTCAAACAATAAAATTTCTTAATGAAATTTTCAAACCAACATAATATCATACTGTAGGCATTAAAATAATAATAAAATAAATATTTTGACTTTGTATTTGTGGTCCCGAAACCACTGTTCCAATTTAACTAAAAATGGGTTGTTACATCTACTTCTATTTGTGATTTGCTATAAGTTGCTAGAAAAATCTTGATTTAAATTGTTGCATCTGAGATGATGGAGCAAAGAAAACTCAACTGCCTTGAGAGTTCATTATATGAGGCAAAACAAGCATAAATGAACTAAACTGAGGCATCCAAGGGGGCATTGAAGCCCCATTGAAAAACATGCACATGCTGGCTTGTAGAGGAGGTCGATATGTTGTACTTTTATAATTGGTATCAGATTGATGATAACAACGATCCGTAAGATGGCCAGTTTTCCCATATAGTTGACACTGAATACGCGAGTTAGATGAGTGTCCACATCCACGACCTCATCCAAAGGTTGAGTTGGGACAATATGTTTGTATGGACACTATCAGCAGAGCCAACTAGACGATTTATAACCATATTGGCTGAACTAGACATATCAACCATTGTAGCTTGTAACCCTGCTTTAGCACATGTTCATGTTCACTAATTACTTCACCTCATCTTGTAAGATTATCACAATAGTTCTTTATTTTCATCAAGAAATCCTTTATCAATACGTGATCCCTTTCGTTGAGAATGAAGAGCACGTCTATAAAACATTAACCTAGACGTATTTTTGCTTCCATAAATGGTAACAAGTGTATTCTAGATTTGAGAACTCGAATCCATACATATGAGGTGAGGAAGAACACTCTGACTGACGGAAGATAGAAGCCAAGAAGCAGGTGCACTGTCTTGTTGTTCATATCGAGCAAAGTTTGGGTTTTCATGAAGAACACTACCATCATCAGGAACAAGTGTGGGAGGAGGAATCGTCCGATCATCAAGAAATTATTGCAACTTGTGAGTCTTGATGGCAAGAAGCACTTGTTGTCTCTATAGCCAGTAATTAGAATCATCAAGATGTATATTAATTTTCTTGGTTAAAAAGAAACGACTATCAAAGACACCATCGGTGAAAACAAAAGCCATTGCTGGGGCAACAGTGAAAGTCATAGTTGAGCTGGTAAACGCTATGAGCAGTTCTTCGTAGGATCAATCCGTGAGGATAAATAATTTTGATACCATGTTTGACTATACCATGAAATACTAAACAAGTAAATAATTATGAAGAGAAGATTTGTTTAATCATGATCTTGCTTACAAAGCTCATTAAGGTTTGTATTTATACACATGATATTAAAGGCTATAACTAACTTTTGTAACTATCTGCTAACTTCTTTAACCTTTCTTTAACTGGCTAACTACTCAACTGCTACTACTCTAACACTACCCTCAATCATGGGTTGTTATTCAAGGCATCCAAAGATCTTAGCTTAGTAGGTTTTGTTCGGATGATTGTCGATCTATCTCGGGTCATTGTCTTTTTCTCAAGGGCAACCCCATTGCTTGGAGTACAATAAATAAAAATACAAGCAAAAAAAATAAAAAATAAAATAGTAAGAATCCCTTTGTTATAATTTGCAAAGAATTGCTCAAATTTACTATTGTCTAACATCCCGCTTGCAACACTATCTGCTTGCCTTTTTTACAAGCTGAAAATGATCACAGAATCTTGTGGTTCTGCTTTTGTGCAATTAGGCTATCTCCATTGCAAGATATGGTTCCTCCTTAATGGAACATCATTGTAGTCTGTATATACTGCTTCGACTCTTCATTTTTCTTTTTCTTTTTCGACTCTTCATTTTTCTTTTTCTTTTTCTTTTTAACATTTATGTACGAATGATCCTCCAAATATTTGAAAAAGGTCGGGATCGGATGCATAGCCTTAACCGAATCTTACACCAAATAGTTAGCTACTATCCATGAGATCAGCAACTGTAATTTTCCCACAATTGCTATTGTCTAGTGCATCAAACTGGTCACAGATCTGCAGAACGTCTTTCTCTGCAATTTTCCCCATATCCTTAAGTTTGTAGATTATAAATTCAGATTTACTGCAACAAATACAGAACTAAAAGGCTTTAATTTACCTTCATTAAATATCACAAAATTAGTAAATACCATGATCAAAGAGGTGTCATGATGCTCAGATGGTTAATGTTGTATCATTTATGATGCTTTAACATCATAGAAATTAGAAACTTCAAAATAAGTGTTTGAGTTAAAATATCCATCTCTGGATCAATCTAGTCTCTGTACTATTAAAAAGAATCAAGTAAGTCCAATTTGCAACGGAATTATATTTCATTTACAGGACCATTAAAACTTTAAAAATATTAACTTTGTTAGACATAGGATGATATTTTTTAAACTATAAATGTTAACTCTATTTCAGTTTGACCTTATTTGATTTTTTTATAGTAAAAAGACTAAATTGATTCATTTAATATTAGAAGGACTAAATTGATCTAACCCCTACATTCATCTAAACTATTTGTATCTCCAATTACATGGAAAAGTTTTAAAAAATTGAATATTTATATATTGGAAAATCATACTTGAATATAACATGTTCATCTTTGAAGTAGTAAGGATGTTTGAAATACAAAGTAGATATGGGAACGATGAGAAGCCAATACCTAACGGATCCATCATTGTCGAGGTCTGCAGCAACCAAATCTCCTAGTGTCATCTTCTTCTGAAGAACCCATTTCGCAATTTTTCTATTTCTTTTCTCAATCCTCAACTCAGTTAAGTAAAGGAAAGCCCTCGCAACAGCTAACGTGCTTACAAGCAACCACAGAACAGCAAAACACCTCCCCATTAACGTTTCAAAAGAAAAATCACCATAACCAACGGTTGTCACTGATGTAACAGCGAGATAAAAGCTATTAACCCAATCCAAATTTTCCAAAAAATGGACGGCTACCGTGCCGATGGCGATGCACCCAACGACGATTACTAATGCTAAGCTTACTTTCATTCGGATTCTCATTCTTCCTTTGGCTTTATCTATCATGTATGTTTGAACCATTGTGTTGAATTGATTCTCATCAACCGCGCTTAAAAGAACCGATTCTTGTCGGTCACAAATGTAAGTAACTAATCCGTTGAGTAATATATCAATGAATCCAAAGCCGATTAGTATGAAGAAACAAGTGAAAAGCTTAGTGAATGTTGAGTTGGGGACGATATCACCATATCCAATTGTGCATAGCGTGACCACCATGAAGTATAAAGCATCCACGGGTTTGAAAGTTTCGGTGCCTTTGAAACTTTCACTAGTTAAAAACATTAGTATACCGGTTAATATGTATATGATGAGCCAAATGAAGGCTTGACGAACGATGAAAGGAGCCGATTTCTCGGACGGTTTTCGGCCTTGAAATGGTTCCCTAACGTCGGTGAAAACGGAGGGTGCCGAGTGTGAACGACGGGTGAGTCTGGTTTTGTGGTTTTTCAAGTTGGCAAGGAGATTAACATAGGAAGTACTTGGTGTTGGGATGATAGGGATGATGGCATCATTGGTGATGAGATGTGGCGGGGTGGATTGGCGTATTTTGGGGAGTAATGGTTGATCCATATTGCTTTGAAATTGTATGACCATTAAAAAGTATTAAGATTAGCGAAATGGTGACCATTCAAGTGTGTTTGTTCAGCTACATGGATGATGGGAGAGTTGTGGAAGTGAAAAGTGTTAAGCTAATAGTCAAGGTGAAGCCAATACGAAGTTAAAAAGGGTTTGGTTTAGTTGGTGGCTTCATCTAACAGTCATAATCAATGCTCTGAAACCAACCATTCAACCTTTACATTAAACATCTCTTTTTACTTCCCTGCTTTCTTGGACTGGAGATTGATGTAAGCTTTTATCATCACCAACTTGTTAACTTTGACTTTTTAATTGTTGTCTAAATTGCACTAATAGTCACTCAACTATAAAAAGTTACAAAATGATCACTGGACAATTTAACTTTGTCTTCTTTGTTCACTCAACTATCTTGAATTTTTGAGTATTTTCATTTTTAAGTTAGCTAACTGGTAACCAAAAAATAAATAAAATTGGATAATCATATGATATTTTTTAACTTTTTATAATTGGATGACTAAAAAAGAAATTTACTAATAGTTAGGTGATTATTAGTGTAATTTACCCTTGATTGTTTTACATTTAAATAGTCATAATGATTTATTACATTTTAAATTGACCAATCACGAGAATTGTATTGATTGAATTGTAATTATTGTTTGCACCTAATTATATCTTGTGATCCGCTTTCCAGCTTTGATAAAAGGCAAAAGTTATATTCGTTATATAAACTATCAACAAATTCACTAATTATATGAAGTATACATATATGCTGATTTTTAATCAAAATTATTCGATTACGCCATTTTCTTTAAAATTTATCACAATAGATTAATTTTAGACGGCGTGTAAAAACGTATTTAGTTGGACATGTATTCAGTGGATTTTGCAGGAAAATCATTTCTAGCTAGACGCGTTTTCTTTCTAAGTCAGTAAAGTGCAACCAACTAGACGAAATTTTGAATCCCAAACTCTCCCATTGTCAAGCCCCCCTCAAAATTGCCCCTCACCCCGGAATTGGTCAAATATCCCAGGATAATATTTTCAAAAATATGCATGGTTTTTTTAGCATATTTACTCGTTCATCTAAAGGTGAGTAAAACTCGATTTGATTCAAATAAGTAATTTGAGTTTCAAGTTCGAATCGAGATGAATTTTACAATTCGAATAACAGGTTGGTATAAATACCCTTTTTCGTCCCTGCTAATTTTAAAAATGAACAAATTGGTCTCTCTCAACAAAAATTAATAAAAAAATTTACATGGGTAAATTTAAACATTCCAAAATTTATATTTTTTAACAAATATAAAATTTATAAAGAATCCTAAAGAATATATTAAAAGAATTTAAAAATTAAAAATTAAAAAAATCTACAAAACTCCTAAAACTAAAAACCCTAAAACCGACCAGTGAGAGAAAATAGGGAAAACATGACTAATTGACGCGCTTTGCTGCATTTTCCTACAAAATCCATTAAAAATGAGTTCAACTGAATGTGTTTTCACACAGTCTCTCTAAAATCAACCTATTCCAATAAATTTCAAAAAATCGTACTTAATCCGATAACTTTTGGTTAAAAAGAAGCACATACGAGTATATCACATAGTAATTCTTATATATATAAAAGTAAACAACTCTACGTCAAGGAAAAAGTATAAAAAAAAAAACTTTTTGTGTATTTTGACACCAAAAGTAATTCAATAAATACTAGCAAAATAAGTAAACCTTTTTATAATTACAAAAAATCTTGATTTGGTAAAATATAGTTATATTGTAATTTTTAATGCCATGTTTAGTGATATAATTTATAATTAAATAACTACATAATTTTAAATTCTAAATAAAAATATTAATTATTGTAAAAAATTGTTCATAATACTTGAGAAAAAAATTGTAAACAAATAACAAAACTTAAAATTGTTCAAGAAAATATTTGACAATAATGTTACTAATAAAGTTAATAAAAAAATAAACATTATATCCAATTTTATGTTATTGCTCTTGTATTCCATATCTGTTGGCCTGTTGATAATTGTTCAAGTGCTGAGTGAAATTTACACTCTTGTACTTTTAAGTGAAATTATGTAACTCCTCTAACCTCTTTCGTTGTCAGATTAGGGTCACATGCATTACTAACCAATCAGAACATTTAATTTCATCGCAAGCAATGGTGCAAGCTAAATATTAACTCACATGATACAGGAGCAATGTATGCTAATTTAATATTTTCATAATCGTGTCTTATACAATTTAATAATGAATCATGCTATATCATACTAATTCAGAGTAAAAGTTACTCCTACAGTCCTTAATACAAGTTTACGGGACCTAAAAATAGTTTAAAAAAAGGAAGGGACTAATTTGAAACAATTCTAGAAGTTTAGGGTGAAATCTGGAAATGCCTAGAATCAGGGGACACACGGCTGTATGGCCAAGCCGTGTGAAATGCCTTAAACCATGTGACTTTCGAAGTTTAGACACACGGCTATGTCCTAGCCCGTGTTTTTGCCCATATAACTCATTGACTTGAGACACACGACCGTGTCCCAGCATGTCTCTGCTCGTGTAACTCACTAATTTGGGTCACACGGCCGTGTCGCAAGCCGTGTGTCAACCCGTGTGGAAACTACACTTATACTATTACTCTACACGTTCAGGCCACATGCCTGTGTGTGTTGCCCGTGCGTGACACAAGGCCGTGTGATGACCGTGTCCCAGGCCGTGTGTACTAAATGTACCTTAACACTCAGTTTACCAAATTTTGTTTACTTGGACACTAAGCAACCAATTCACCGGTCATTTAACCTATTCAAAACTCGATTAAATATGCTTAAAACAAGTCAAAACAATTATCCTAAGTGTCTAATCAATGTACCCTTATTGATACTACATTTTATATCTTCAAATATATCAATAACACATCAACCATTCAAGACTTCCATTCATACCAAATTTGCCAATATTGAACTAACATCTAGCTACTTCGGATATTAAGCTTTAAGCTAAAAACACATACCAAAAACTTAGGCCAAACTAACATGCCAAATATAGCTTCAACTACAATCATATATATATACAAATGACCATTATCGAACTAGAAAACCAAAATATCAACACATTATAAACCACCTCAACAAATGACCTCCTAGGTACATGCCATTACAAAATATAACATCGCCACACTTGAACTCGAGATCGCTGTTGGATGCTAAGTTAACAATAGGCTGAAAGTACCTAACCTACGCACGAAAAATAAAACCGTACGCTGAATATAACTAAGTGGTATTTTTATAATCCAAACAATTTAAACTTGATATGAATAGTTAAGATATAATGATGCAATAAGTAATGTTATAAAACATATGTATCAAATCAATAATTCCATCACTCATTTTTTTATTCACATTCAATAGAATTCACAAATATTAGTACATGGCAATAGTATTTCATATCGCATTTGAGAAACCAATTCATTCAATGGCGTATTTCATCTCTACTTTCAATTTATGATTTCATTTCTCATAATTTAATCCATATTCACAATAGTCTACCATTTCATATTTCATTTCACATCTCATTTCCATTTCTCAACCATGTCATTTCAATATCGAACACATCGATTTTATCGTTTATTTTCCCTATTAACACAACTCAGATTCAGACGGATACACGGATCCAACCAACATACTAATTTGGCACCTAGTGCCTCATCGGATAAATCCGAAGTAATGATTGCGCCTAGCGCTATATAAGTTGACACCTAGTGTCTCATCGGTTAAACCGAAGCAAATTGGCACCCAGTGCCTCATCGTCTCAAGGTCGAAGAAATCCCTGAACTTTTCCTATCCTATGGCATGCCATCTATATCCGACTTAGCGTGAAACAGTTAATAGGGTTTCATTCACTTTTCAATACATCAAATGTCCCAATCTTATATATAGACATTATCACATATATTCAACTCAATATTCGCATAAGCAACACATTTCATAATATGCAAAATTAGTCCATTCCAATCAACTATGGATTCAATTTAATCTCAAAGTACAAGAGTACTCACCCCAAATGCTTACCATATATAACAATGCAATATGCAATAGTTTATAACTCAATTCGGATTATAGAAACACAAACTATATATTCCAAGCTACTCGACGTCGATCTTGTCATTCCCCTTTCTTACTCGAGGATTTCGAAACGACGTTTATTACGGAATAAAATAATTAAAATAAATTAATAACATACCCACTCAATTCACAAGAATATCAATTTTTCTATTATATTTTGCTTAATCCTCAATTTAGTCCCTAAACCGAAACTAATTTTAATATCCATATTTAACCTCAAATTTTTATACTAATTTCACTCTAAACTAAATTTAGCTCCTTATTTTCCAATTCTACTCCTTAATTTCAAATATTTCTCAATTTAGTCCTCATTGCTCAAAATCAACAGTTAATTCCAGAATTTAGTCATTTTCCACTTCTAACTTAAAAATCTATCTATTTAGCCCCTAATACTTAAACTATTCAACAATAGTAACATTTAAAATCTTAAACAATATTAAAAATTGCAACATGAGTCAGCTAATCCTAGGTATCAGGATTCCAAAAACGTAAACATTACAAGAAAATTACTAAATTACACTAACTAATTTGAGCTTGAACTCCTAAAGTCCCTAGCTGTGCATTTCTTCTTTCTTTTCTCCTCTCCCAAATTGTTTTGCATGTGAAATATAAGAAAGAAATGGCTTTTTGTTTTGTTTTTATGCATCATCCATTAATATTATTATAACTTAATATATAACATATATATAATATACACAAGCATATTCATTAAAACATGCCCGGTCACCATCCCACCATTTAATTAATGGTATAATTGCTACTTTAGTCCCTTTAATTTATTTCAATCTATAATGTAACTTTTAGCCCTTACGCGATTTAGTCCCTATACCTTAATAACTCCTAACTTCATACAATTTACCTATCCAAAGTTTAATTCGCTACTAAACTAAATTTGTAAATATTTAATAAAATATTTACGGGTTTAATTTACGAGAATAGAGTTTCTAGCTTCACTTTCTAACACCCCTAACTAACGGGTCGTTACAAATTACAAGATTTATTAGTGGTTTTTAGTGTTTGGGAGTTTCATTGGTGTTACATTTGTGTATTTTTAGTTAGTTTATTATCTTTAGTATGGGCTATCTTCATTTGTGTTTAAATATGTAGGTGAAAGGGAAAAGATGGAGAAGCCGACCCAATGCTAAGACTGTTTGGGAGAAGTTGAAAAGGTTGGAAAGCTAGAAACGGATGAAACAATGATTATTCATGTCTCGCGTATATGAAAATGAGTAAAAAATTAAGGACATAAACGCATGGAATCAAGCTATAGTATATATTATACAATGAAATACTCGATAATAAGTATTCTAAGGATTGTACCCTCTAAGAGAAATATGCACAAGTCTCTGCTCAATTAAATACTTAAACACTAGTAAGCTAAACTACTGATCTAGTTGAATTCGAAATTATTGATACGATTGTAAAGCACTTCATTAACTCTATACTAAAGACACTTAATAAAACCTAAACGCTAGCAAACCACTCACATGTAACACCCCACACTCATCTCAATGCCTAGTACGAATAGGAGGTGTCACTGGATCATGTATATGTCAAGCATTTTGGAAAAGTATAAAACTTTAAATTTTGAAACATTTTTATAAATTCACTAAATCAAGTTTGGAATAAATTGGGAAACTTTAAAATCTTTTGGAAGTGGTTCAAGGGTCTGAGACCAAAATGAATTGTTAGGGTCAAAATAAGCCAAAACAAAGCAATTAGCCTGGACTTAAGCAGAGGTATCAATACCTCTGAAGAAAGATCGATACTTCTACTAAGTATTGTAACAATTTGCTCACTTTCTCAGTTAAGCTAATATTACTAACCTTTGTTCTGATACCTTGAGCCCTTAAAGCAAAAATTAAGCTACTTACTTTAATGTTTAATACTTAAATGCATGATACTGAAACCTTGGGGTAGGGAGCAAAAATACAAGTTCAAAATGCTCAAAAATCATCTTCAAACACCACCAACTCATATCAACACTTTAAGAACTACTAAAACCATATGAATAGATACAATAAAATCATCAAATCATTTTCAAACTTCATCATCAATAGATAGATACCCAATTTAGGTTTAATAACTATTTCGTGCAAGGGCTCCACTAGCAAACCATGTACAAAAATCATGAAATTCAAAAGAATAACATTCTTACTTTCGAGACCATAAAAGCAATATAGAGCTTAAGTACATACATACATATATGACCATTGACTCATAAGTATATGTCCGCAATTTAGTTTCATGAACTCAACTCGAAAATTTATGTGCAAAAAAAAGGATACGTTAAAAATAAAGCTTAGTAAGAAACTCAAAAAAGTACTCATTTACATTGCTCCAAAAGCAAAGAAGTATGCACAAGTAGGAATAAAAGTTATACTTTAAACATTAGCAAGTATAAGCATGAAAGTTCAGTCATCATAAATATAATTGTATTGTAAAGAGTATTAGTTTCATATTTTAATTTATTCAAATCGACACAATAATAAATAAACTTATTAATTTTATGCTACGTTATCAAACCAATTTATAATTTCATTTAATATATAACCTTTGATAATCTTAGTAAAATAAAATTTGGACATTTGGAACTCTCACCCAAATTCCTCACATATGGTACTAAATGTGCATCTATCCTTAACACCACACATATAAATATAAAAGGCCTTAAGAATACACCCAAGTGTTGTGTCAAAAAAGCACCCGTATTATATCATCATTCGAAGGATTGCAATTTAATTTCTATTAACTTGCCAACCATGTCAAACTATTCTACCAAATTGAGAAGGTAATATTTTTATCAATACTTAATTCTTAATAGTATAGTCTTTCATATATATATATATAACACATGCTTACCACTACATTTATTTAGCAAATCTTGTAACACATAAACAAGAAACAAAAGGTTTTAGTTATACATTTTTATTTTAGTTATACATGAATCGTGACATTTCCTTTGCTTGCAATTCGCTTTTTGGAAGCTTTGACTTAGTAAAATTTATTTTGTGTATTACCATGTAGAATATTTGTAACGACCCGAACTTTAAGGTTATCGAAAAATTTATTTTCAGGTCTCCGTTTTTGAAAATTTGATTAGTAAATATTTAAAATATATATATATTTATGAAGTTAGTAGGGTGGTTAATTAGAGTTTAATTAAGTGAATTTAGCTTAATTAAGAGTAATTAGGAAAATGACTAAATTGAATAAAGGATAAAAGTTGAATTGTAGATTAAAAGAAAATATAAAGGACCAAAATGGAAAATAGACCATTTAGTATAGTTGAGGAGGCAAAAAATCTAAAGATTTTTCTAGATTATTGTTGAATTATAGATTATAAATTATTATTAACTATTATTATTAAATAAATTAAAAAAAGTGACAAATGTATGGTTTTAAATAGATACACATGTATTAATAATATACACATGTATAAATAATAAATAAGTATTACTTATTATTTAAGTATAAATAATATTATATATATATGTATATAAAACAAAAGAAAAAAAAAAGAGAAGAAGGGAAGAAACAGAATAGTAGAAACAAAACAGAGAGGGAAGGAAGGAAAGAAGGAAAAGAAAGAAAAAAAGGGAAAATTTAAGGTTTGAAGCTTGAAGTTTAATTTGCTAACGTTGTCTCGAGAAGTTTCGGCTAAGTAAAGAAATAGCAAAGTCGACGAGGAAAAACTTGGAAAAGCTCTGAAAATACAGTTTGTATTTCTATAATCCAAACTCAGTCATTATTTGTTATATTTATATACATATGACAATTATTAGTGTTAGAATTATGATGTTTTACAATCGAAATGGATTGATTTTGGTATGTGATGAATTTATCAAATTTATATTGATTGAAATCATTTTGATTGAATTTATATTGATTGAAATCATTTTGATTGAATTTATATTGATTGAAATATATATTATATATATGATTTATGTAAAAATTTGAATATTGAATGAATGTTATATTGAAAAATTATATTGATTGGAATATGAGGGAATTGATATGAATATATGAGATTTGTGATAATTGAATATTTGATATTGAAAGGTGAATTGAGTTGTATTGAATTATGAATTAATGTGAATACTTGAAATATATTTGTTGAATTGAATGAAAATATATGAAATTATAAAAATGTGTGAATATATGTGATTATAAGAATGGTATATTGATAAAAGATTTATTAAATTGAGAAAGTGAATCAAATACCTTATTAACAGTATCGGACCAGATTGGATACAAATGACATGCCATTGGATTTATGATGTGATGAGGAGATTTGTAGTTCAGCCGAGAAGATGTTTCTGTTATTATATATTTCGGTTTATCTGAAGAGGCATTTAATGCCTTATTGGTGTGTTTGGGAGGATATGATATACTGGTGTGTTATGGAGGATTTATAATATTCCGGGTGTGTTTGGGTTGGATATTCTGGTGTGTTTGGGTTGGATATTCTAGTGTGTTTGGGAGGAATCCGCGTATCGATCAGAGTCTGAGTCTTGTTAATAGGGGTAAATAAGTGAAAAGATAAATCGAGTGAATTTGATTGATTGAGCTATTGGAATGAAATGAGAAATTGAATTGAGAATTGAAATTGAGATATGAGATTGAAAACATGAACCAAAAGTTTCGTGAAATGAGTGAAGTTCAAATGAATGATGATTGATATTAGAATGAATTAAAATGGTATATTGTTAAGAAGTAAAGTGTGAATACAAGTGAATTTTGAATATATTGTATAGAATTTATACGGTAAGTAAATGAAGTTCATCTATAAAATAAATAAATGAATACTTATAATTGTTATTGTGATTTTAAGTTTAATTGTTATATTATTAAGTGTTCGGATTATGGAAATACCACTGAGTATACCATACTCAGCGTACGGTTTGTTTCCGTGCGCAGGTTAAGTAAAGATAGAACGTTGATGAGGTAAAGTGTGTTAATTATGGGTAATGGCATGTACCTAGGATGCCTTATGTGTGTGTCATTTTGAAATTGTAAATGTAAAGATGAAATAAATAAATTTAAGGTTTGGTTATGGTATAAAATAGGATTTGAATAATTTGGTATGAATTTGAATTTTTCTGAGACAATGTCGGATTGATTTCGGAATTCCCTATTCTGAATTGGGAAAATCATTAAAAATTGTATAAAAATAATTATGGGTTGTAATTTATATTCTTAGAATCCTTAATGAGTCTATTTTCAAGATAAATAAACGGGAACATCACCCGAGTCCTGTGCTATGAGATAATTAAATTTTAGTAAAGAAAGGTCGAAGCTGTCAAATAGCAGACCAGGGGTAACTTTGAGGAATAAACTGTACTAATTGGCTAAACCAAAATTTCTGAAATTTTTATGGTAGAAAGGTATATGAGTCTAGTTTCAAGGAAAATTAACGGAACTTAATTTGGAGCTTCGTAGCTCCAGATATAAATATTTTAGTGACTGTTGCTCAAGAAGACAGCTTTGACATGAACATAAGAAAATAATGGAATTGTGTGTAATTATTCTGTAAACTCCGGTAATGCTCCATAACTCTCTTCCGGTGATGGTTTAGGGTTAGGGAGTGTTACAATATTATTTAAAATAATTTTAAAATATGTTTAAAGTTTTGAAAATGTCACAAATGATTTGTAAGAGATTTTATTAGATTGATTAAAATATGTTTTCTTATAAAAAAAAGTTAAAAGCAAAGATTATGTCAATGTGACATCGTTTACTCGCATTGATTATCGGATCAAGTAAAAAAACATTACATGACATTGTGACATCGTTTACTCGCATTGATTATCGGATCAAGTAAAAAAACATTACATGACATTTTGATAATGTATCACGTCAAATATATATATTGAGGTGATAATATGGCATATTTTTAGAGTTTTATGTCATTACACTTCCACATTTTTCAAGTTTAAAAACCAAAATGAATTTAAGTGTCAAGTTTAAGGTATAAGTACAAAAGCGAATTTAATTGTCAAGTTCAAAGGTCAAAAAAGACATTAACCTTGTTTTTATTTCTTTTTTCTTTTTTCTAATAATAATTTAATTATAGTGTATAACAAAATCACTATAAAATAAGGCTAAAGTTAATTAAATTTAGATACAATCCGAGCAAAAGATGGTTACCAAATGTTGTACTATATTTATTTGTTATTAATTGGGCAGAACCTTGATAGAGACCATCTTGAATATTTCGATATTAGAAATATTTATTCATCTTCTAGTCCTTGAATTGAAAAGTTTTATATATATCTTCTTCTTTTTTATAGGTTTAATGCTGAAAATATGAGTATTTCAAGTGTGAAGTTTGTGTTTGTGGACTAAAAACTATGGAGTTATGGTATAAAGGAAATTTTAACATAAGACACGTAATTCCAGCTCGAGCTCATCCTTGATCATGGAAATCTATAAATGAGTTTAATCAACTCAATTTTGAGCTCTAGTATACGAAAGGATAAATGAGCTTGTGCTCACGTAGTCGATTGTATCTCGAGTCAACTTTGAGCTTAAAATTCGAGTCAACTTTGAGCTTAAAAATTGATGTTCGATTGACCTCAAGTTAAGAATTGTGCCCAGAGTTTTGAATCGAGCTCGAGCCATTACGCCCCCCTAATTCAGTTGAGAAAACAAATAATCAAATGTCAATGAGATGAGATGAGCTAAAAACAAAAATTCTAAATAAGCACTTCATGAAGTACTTGGCAAAGCTACAAGCTGGTGATGCTAACTTGAAACACCTTTCTTGCTTCAATAACTTCAGTAATTTATCAAACCCTAATCACATATAAATATTTTCATTGAAAAGAACATCTAATCTTATCTATATTGAAGTATTCTTGTGTCCATAGAGAAAGTTCCAATAATGGTTAAGCATATGATCGGTGGGCATTACTCTATCCCCTTTTCCAGTACAGAATATCGCATATGCATCTGCAGCATACCTGGTCACCGAAAAGGGTCACTGGAAAGGTTACAATCTAAACTGCTTTGGCGTGGAAAGAATGGGATCAACAAGATTGGATAGATAACTTACTTTCCGACACCGTGCAGCTCAGTTACATGAGTCCATTCCTTCCATAAATACTCCTGAGACATTCGTTGTATCATCTCCGCCCGCTTTCTTTGAAGACCAAGAGTTTTTATAGCCTTTTCTATCTCCTCAGTGGCAACCTCAGTGGCCGTTTTTGCATCAGGGCACACAGTGAAGAAATCAGATAATACTTTTCTAGTCTGCAATCAATGTAACAATTGTTACTTTGACTGTTTTTACCATCCATGCTAGAAATATCAAAATTTGACGTCTCGTTGCATATTAACACGACGAAGTTCTGCAGCCAGTGATGAGACTGATAAAATGATCAAGATCTGCTATCCATAATAACTAAGTGAGAATCTCATGAAAATCATATAACAATTTGTTTCCACCTGCCAACTGATAAAATCTATCCACAATACTATTAGTAAATACAGGCTTCATTAAATGTGGTTATATCATATAGCCCCACCTAATATGTTTCCAGCATGAAACTGCTACAGATGACAGAAATCAAGCATGAGAGTTTCTTAGCTACACAACATCCAAAAGTAAGGAAGAACTAGAATTTCCACACTTAAACTATGAACAGCAGGGAGGAATACCAATTGGAAGAGATGGAGATGCCACCTTTGGAGAGAGAACAAAACTTCCTACACAAGGATAATTGCCTTCTATATTGTTTTCTACATTTTATTCTTAGTTTTGTTCTCCATTTTGTCAAACAAAATGATTTCCACAAGGATGGTAGAACAATCTCATAAATGCTTAGGCCTGAGGCTAGGATCAATGACTACCAGAGAGACCTTTTAGCCTAAGGCAGTCTTATTGAAACATAGCCCTCTCACAAACCACACAAAATCACTGCAGTTTTTTAAGTCATTATTTCTTTTGGTCTCAAACCCCAGCTTCAAGCCTTCAATTACAAACAAAAACATAACTCCACAAATGGAGATCCATTTTGATTAGGGACCATAACAAGTATAGTTTCTTTATGTAAAAACCAGCCTTGTTACAGAATACCTCAGGAAAGTGCTACCCCTTGAACTGCAAAATAAATGTAACTTCCCTATAGGGTCACTGATGTATATTTTAAAAATGAATAGATGCATTCAAGGCTAATTATCCCCCTAACAAAGGCATATATAATTGATCCACTCATCTCGGCAAAAAATAAAACACGAAAACAGTGACTGCAATGGACTTACATAATTGTTGTTATGACATGATATGCGAAAGCAACATTGATGCTTGCATAGGGAACACTATAAGTCCTAAGGGCAAGACACCTTCCTAGCTCTTAGGCTCAAAGTGGCAAGCCACTTCGGGTAAAAGTACCATAGAGGCCCCTGAAGTAGGAGTCAGGCTGCATTTTGCCCCCTCTACTCAAAAAATGGGTTAGTAGTCCTTATATGTTAGATCAAAGAACAAATTGATCCTTCTTTTAAAATTTTCATCATTTCTACTGTTAAAAACTGGTCTTTGTACACTAGCATGACATACACATAGCATACCATGTGCCACAGTCTAGTTATTCTGTCAGGCACACCAATTTTTAATAGTTCAAATAGATGAAATTTTTAACAAAAAGGACTAGTTTGTTTTACAATCTAATGTACAATGACTAATTTGCCCTTTTTTTATTAGAGGGGGCAAAGCGCAATCTGTCTCCTACTACAAGGGCCTCTAAGATACTTTTACCTACTTTGCAGCTATGATGGAAGACATGGAAATATATTGTGGTCAACAGCCATTGATAATTGTCGAGGTGCAATTCACAAGTGGATTCATATGATTTAACTTTTTATTCAAATAAATAAACAAATGAAGGGAAACCATAACCCCGAGAGAACAGAAAGTAAAGCAACAGCATCTGAAAAGGTTCCGCAACAAGCATTATTAAGTAAAGAAACGCAATATTTGAATAAGACATTTGACTGAAAGAAAGAAACCTGGTTCCCAGTTGTTCTATTGAGAAGCATACATATAACCAAGACCCTCCAGGGGTCATGTGTATGATCCTCTTGGAGAAGTGGGGCATCAGAACGAGGAGGGATCCATGTATTATCAACAGTTTTTCTTTGGTAAGCCTCATCTCTCTTCTGAGAAGCAGAAAGTAAAGGTTTAACTTCATCCGTCTTCCTTGGTTTTCTCAAGCTTTCGTTGTTCTTCTGAAAGTAGGGGGACTGTTTCAACACTCTGGGTTTTATTTTCCGATTCCCACTCGTCTTCTTTTGCTTTTCTTCGCATGACTGGAAATAAGGAGAGACCTTTACAACTTCCGCATCCGTTCTCCTCTGCTTTCTATTCTGTTTGCTAAAGTTTTCCCCTTCCTTCAAAAGCTTTTCATTACTACAACCTTTGTACACAACTTGCGTAATTGACTTGAGCTGTCTTTCGCAGTTGCCTTGAAAATATGGTGAAACCTTTCGCACTTGCACATCTCCTATCTTCCTCTTTCCAATCCTTTTGCGCACAATCTCAGGTTCCTTCAAGACCTTTTCCTCACCATGATCGCCCTCGTATACAAATTGGGAAAGCACGTGATCAAGATTTCTAATCTCTTTGCCCCCGACGGCATCACTTTCATTGTCACCTAAAATTCTTTCCTTCATCACTAGTCTCTGCCCTTCAATTTTCTTCGACTTCGGCATTTAAGAACTACAATTCAACCATAAACACTTTAGAACAGCATTAGGGAAACAAGAAACCCCAACATGATATACATACAAACATTCATTCAAATATTCATATATACACTTCAAGAATTGGATCCAAAATAACATTTGGGAAACAAGAAACCCTAACATACGGAAATAAAACCAATTTCTTCCACCTGAAGGATATCTGAAATCAAAGGAAGTCAAGGATCAACTTAAATTCATGTCTTTGAAATTCATTACAGAAGTACGAGAGCACCAACTTTCATTGATTATCACATAATCTATATAGAAGAATCAAAATCCTTAAGAATTAGAAGACATAAACACACAAATTTCCAGCCATTTATAATTTGGAAAAAGAGAAGATTAAAGGAGAGATATGTCCAAATTACTGACCTTAAATGACGAAGAAAGTGGCATTTTAGAGCATTATGAGACAAGTGAGGGATTCGCCCGCGGAATTCGCGGCTAATACGGCACTGATAATTCAGAGTGGTCGGCAAAGACGAAAGTGAACCGAATCAGACCACCAAATGAGAGAAAGTGAAGAATCGGTGATTGGTGATTAGTGGGTTACCATCAACACCAAATTAACACAAAACCAATCCATAAATTTTACGCGTAAGGGGAATTAGAGGTGTGTCTGGCCGCGCTACCGGCCTGGCCCGAAACTCCGCCCAAAAAATAAAATAAGAGAATTCAAATAAAAATATAAGCTTGAAATATAATTGAAATATAAATTTAGGTAAAAAAATGAGGCCTATTTAAAAAATAGGTTGGATTTCAGGTAAAATTTTTTGGCCCGAGTTCGGCTCAGCCCGGCCCTAATTATATACTAAATATATATATTTTTTTATTTTTAATCATATTTATATTTTATTTTTAATTTTAATATAATCACTTTTTATTATATTTTCAATTGTATATTGTTTTAAGAATTGTTTTAGTCTCACTTTTTATTTGTTTTTTGTTTTAATATTTGTTTTTATGTTTTTAAATGTATTTGATTTATTATATTTTAAATTTTTTATTTAATGAAATAAGTTAAAAAATTTTAATATAGGCCAAGCCTAGCTCAGGCTTAATAATTTTATTTCGGGTCGAGCTCGGGCCTAAAATTTTGTCTGAACCCAACCCGGCTCATGCACACTTCTAGAGGGAATGCAGTAAGGATTCCCGTATGGGAGGATAGTTAAAAAGGTAGAGGAAAAATGGAAATAATTTTTTTTTATGGTGAAAGATATAAATTATTATTGTTATTAGGTGAAAAACAATTTATGAAATAGTAAGTGAATTTAAAAGTCTTTTTTCTTTTTTGAAATTTATAAAAATAGTCACATTTTTTTTAGTTACTTCTACAAATTTTTGTTGGTGAATTTCAACAAAACTCTAATATCAACATGATTTAAACTTAGGCACATCTGGGATTATATGAACACCCTAATTATCTGGCTAACTCACGGAGTTCAAAAAAATCAATAAATTTAACCTTCAACTTTATCTAATTTTATTTCTTTAATATTTATATATTCTATTAATTTAGTCTTAATCTTTAAAAAATTAATAAATTTAGCCCTCAGCTTTATTTTTAATATCAATTTAATTTTTATTTCTTAAAAATTTTAAAAAATTATTTCTCTATTGCTGACAATATTTTACTTGCTGCAAATGGCTTTTGGTATATTAAATGAGACGGAAGCTTTTCTCTTAAATAACTTCGAAATGAATGTGATAGAAATTGAAATATTCCAAGATAGATCACAAAGTTTGTTAGGATTGTTTCAGTAAAACTATTTTGAAAAAGTTCCAGAGAGATTTAAGGGGATAAATTTAATCTCATGCAATGTCCAAAGAATGATACAGAACGAAAGATAATGAAATATATTCCTTACGCTTTTGTTGTGAGTAGTTTAATGTATGTCAAGATCTACATAAGACTTAATATTAACTTTGCAATTGAGATTCTTGACAAATATCAAAATAATCTTGGAATTGATTATTGGAAGGCCGCAAAGACCTATAAGGAACAAGGAATTACATGCACATGTATAAGAAATTTAATTAGTTGAAAGTGATTGGATATTCAAATTCAGATTTTGCTAAGTTGTCTTGATGGTAGGAAGTGCACTTTTGACTATTTATTCATTAATTGATGGCGTCGTATCATGGAAAAGTGTTAAATAATCTGTCGTTGCATCATTTATGATGGAAATAGAATTTATGGCATGTTTTGAGGCTACAATTCATTCATTATAGTTGTGGAACTTTATTTCAAGACTTGGGATATTCGATACCATTATTAAGCTACTGAAATTTTATTGCGATAATTACATTGTAGTATTTTCTCCAAGTGAAACATATTCAAATATGCAAAACATATGGAATTAAAATTTCTTATCATTATTCATCAGAAAAAAAAATTCTTATCATTAAAAAGGAAGTTTAGAAACAAAAACTTCTATAAATGACATTAAAATTGATCTCATGATTGCAGATTCGTTAACTAAAGTCTTACAACCAAAGACATTTAAAGAACATATACATAAAGTTTGTCTTGGTTGTATTGATGAATGATATTTTATGATAACGTGACACTCCGAGCTCGACATAAAATTTGAAATTATTTGAAACAAGAAAATAATTATAAGATATTATTGTGATCATGTATGTTACCTAAAACCTATTATATTTAGGCTTTGTTTGATTGGTGGAAATGATTTTCCGGAAAATCATTTCCGCCTTTTTCAGTGTTTGATTGGCGGAAAACATTTTACATTTGTAAAATGAAATCCAAAGAACGGGAAATTGGCTTACAATTTGGGGAAAATGTCTTACGCTTCTAATTTCCGTAAGACATTTTCCGGAAACTCCTCTCTATCCCCTCTTTCGTTCCTCCCTTCATCTCCGGTACAAAACACTGATTCTGTTTATCAATTTTCCACTAACCCCCCCAAGAAGTCCTTCATTCCTTCATTTCCTCAGTTCCCTCTTCAATATCGCAGTTTTCTTTCATTTCCTCGGTTCCCTTTTCTTCATATCCGTCCAGATTACCGTTCCAAACGTGCTCAGTTTCCGACCACCATTTATTTTTGCTATCTCCACTCCAATTTCTGTCAGATCTGTGGGAAATTTCAGGTAACCTTTATTATAGATTTGATTTTTTATGGTTTTCAATTTGGTCGAAAAAGAGTTGCTGGGTTTGTATTTTTTGTCCCGATATTTCTATAATTTTTTTTTCACTTTCACTCCATTTGTTTGATGTTGAAGTTGCAATTTGATTTTCTTTTATCCTGGTATGATGCACAGCAGAAAGGGTTTTAGGTTTTTTTGCACTAAATTGGGTAATGCAAGGTGTTGATTTCATATTTTGCTATTGTCAAGCTTGCTGAACCTACCTGAACTGTATATTGATTTGCATTGTTGTATGGCAAAACTGTATATTAGGTAGTTCTTTCAATTCGAGTGTTGAGAAGTCTCATCGATTTTGTCTTTCTAATGTGTTTTTCTTTACAGTATATACTGGTTTGCACGATTAGCTTGTTTGGAAGGTATATTATGGTGACTTTAGCTTCTTTCTTTTTAATTTTGATGATGATAATCTGTTTTAGAAGTAAAAGAATTTGAGGTTCTACATGTGAGAGCACTGTTCTAGAGATGCCTAGTGCATTAGAAGTTTCATTATTGAAAATTTGAGGTTTTATTATCTTTACAAGCAACCAAGTTTTACGAGACATAACTTGAACATCACCTTGACAATTTGCTTTTATCAACAACCCAACTTGTGGAATAAAAAGAAAAAAAACAAATGAAACAATGAAAAACAATCCATAAATGCAGAACCAAAATGAACATACTAATGTAATGAAAAATATGAGGGACTTACTCTAGGTTGCCCTCTGAGCTTTGCCACTTTTCGAGAGTATTTCCTTCAGATCATCGCAGCGACTCCGGTGGTAATCTATCCACATGCAAAGTTGCCTAATGGCCTCCCTCTTCTCCTCTCCTAGGCCTAATATACCTTCATCCTTCTCTTTTATTGCCCTCTCCAACAACTCAACTTTATTTTCCAGTTGCTTAACCGATTTCATCAGATTCTCCTTCTCGTTTTCTTCCTTGTTTGCCTTAATCTGTAGCTTCTCAACTTGTTCCTGTAACGTAGATTCTTTTTCCTTCTGATCTTTCAGTTGCTCAATCATGTTAGTCATTTCATTCATAAGCTGCTTCTTTTCACTCTTTGTTTCTCCAACCGTATGTTTAGCAATCCTTAGCTCTTTTGATGTTTCTTCAACGCAGTGTTTGTATTTACTATAGCCTGCTTCGAATTTCTGGTTGATAGCTTCAAATCCAATCAAGGTATTATTCACGTTCCCCGAGATATCCGTGATCATCTTGTGATATGCTTCATTGTTTTCAGACAATATTGTGATCCTTTCTTCATGCATTCTTTGTTGTATATATTTTGATACATTTACATATTCATATTATATTTTTTATAATATCTTTTATGTTGTGAAATAAGGATGTAGCCCACAATCATCCCTCCCTCCATGTGCCTTGGAATTTCCAGATTGTTTGGATCATTCATAAAGATTTTATCGTTTGGATAAAATATTCATGTGGCTTGGAATTTCCAGATTGTTTGGATAATTCATAAAGATTTAGGTGTAAATAAATAATAACAACAATTTATCGTTTGGATAAAATATATATTTAAATTAAAATATTCATGATTTTCGTTTTAAATGTTTTAGCAAATGATAACCATCATTCGCAATTAAAAAATGTAGGCTAGCTAAGACCAGAGTGGGCAACTTAAAATAATTGGCTACGTCTATAAATTAATAAATATAGGCGTAAGATGTTAAAATAGTATAATTAAGCCTTTTGATTAGATCGTTATTATATTAAAGATCTTAATGCTTATATGGCACTGTTGTTTAAGCGTTTCCAACAATGACAAATGCAGTGGCAAATACGTGAGTAATCCACTGAAGCCATCTAATTAAGCCTTTTGATGAAATTTTTGTTAGTTATGTCCGAAATATATATATACACACATGTTGTAGTATTTACTGCTAGCTTTGTCCAGTCAGTCTTCTCATGCTTTTTTCATGCTGAAAATGGAGCATATATATTGTATTAATTATACATGAAAGATAACCTAATAATATATAACAAACTCTTGCACCAATTGAAGTATTGTATTAACTATGATCAATATATAAGTGCTACTTTCAAAAAATTATTATTGGGCAATTATAATTAGCTTGATATGTATGTATGCACTTTTTTAGTCATGGTAACTTTATGTGATCTTATGAAAATCTTACATCTTTTGTAGTAGTTAAAACATATTTGTGTGGCGTTATTTTGTGTAGATGTATTGTAATCAACATCAAACGGCAATTGCCGGAGTCGTGGCTTTAGTTTTAGCTTTTGGGGCTCTTTGGATTAAAAAATTAGAAACTTGGAAGGAAAATTGCTTCTCGCCCTCGTGTGAATCGAGATTATGAAAGAGAAAACTATATTAATAGTATTTTATATAGTGGTGACCAGCATTGCATTGATATAATAAGGATGAGACTGATCGCTTTTTTTAATTTATGTGATATTCTTAGTACGAATAATTTGTTACAATCGTCTAAATCTGTCGATATTAGGGAGCAAGTAGTTATATTTTTACATATAATTGGTCATAATGTAAGGTTTCGAGTGATTGGATCTAGATATTATAGATCAATTCAGACAGTTCACCATTACTTTAGGGTTGTATTGAGAGCTATTTTGAAATTGTATAGACTAGTTATTAGATTACCTGATGAGTCAACTCCTAGTGAAATTAGAAACAATCCAAGGTTTTATCCTTATTTTAAAGATTGTATTGGAGCATTAGATGGAACTCATATTCGTGCATCCGTTCCACTTAGCATGCAAGGAAGATTTCGTAGCCGTAAAGGGGGGACGACACAAAATGTATTGGCTGCCATTACATTTGATTTGAAATTTGCCTATGTTCTAGCTGGTTGGGAAGGTAGTGCACATGATTCTCGTATTTTAAGTGATGCACTTTCACGCCCAAGAGGATTAAGAATTCCAGAAGGTAATATTTATCACAAATAGTTCCAGTAAGCTCATAGTTTATCAGTATTAATTACGTATTGTAAAATTGTAGGTAAATATTATCTTGCTGATGCTGGATATGGCATCCAAATTGGATGTATTACCTCATATCGCGGTGTCCGATATCATTTAAAAGAGTTTGCTGCTGAAGGCCTGAAAATGCAAAGGAACTCTTTAATCTTCGACATTCATCATTATGGATCACTGTTTGAACGTGTTTTTGGGATTTTGAAGAAACGGTTTCGTGTATTAGATGCTGAACCATTTTGGAATTTTCAAACTCAAGTAGATATAGTTTTGGCTTGTTGTATCATTTATAATCATATAATGGGAGTTGATCCTAGTGATTTAATTAATCAAGGATTATACGAGGAGTCTGAGTTTGATTCGATAATACAAACTCTCACGGAGCGAGAAGAAAGAGAAGAAGTAAGAGAATGGTCTGCTAAGAGAGATGAGATTGCACAAACTATGTGGACTGATTATATGGCTAGAAATATTAGGTAGATTTAGGGCTTAGGGTTATTGTTTCTATGTTATGTATGTTTTAGACTGATGTTGTTTTTTTTTTTTGTAAATGTTGGTTGGATAATGATATTGAAATTTTAGACTGTTGGATTTTGATATATGTCTTGAATTTGTTAGATATTGATTATGTTTTAACATTGTTGGATATTGAATTGATTATTATGTTTTAAGCTTGTTGGATATTGAAATTATTGACAATGACAATTATTTAATGTAGAATGGGTAAGGGCAACAAAGAAGGGACCTCTAAGCAATTCAGGTGGACAAAATCGATGAAACATGTTTTCCTTGAAATTCTAGCAGAGGAGGCTCGAAAAGGAAATAAGCCTTCTAATACTTTCAAATCAGTTTCTATTAATCGAGTTGCCCACGTCATTTCTGAAAGATTCCAAGTCCAATACGATACGAAGCACGTGGAAAATCATTTGAGGACAGTAAAAAACCAGTGGCAGATTATATGCAAAATTCGATGTGAAAGTGGTTTTGGATGGGATGATAACATGAAAATGATCACATGTGATAGAGCGACATACGATGCAACAGTGATGGTAATATATGTATATATATGTTAAGTATATTTTAATTGTTTTTTACTTGTTATTCTAATTGTGTATAATATCCAACAAGCACACAAGAAGTATGAACCTTTTTTGAATAAAAGCATTGATCATTATGATGAAATGGCTGTGGTTGTTGGCAAAGATATGGCAACAGAGAGTTTTGCCAGAACATTTGCTGACATAGATTTGGATGACGGTAATGAAGATTCAATGCCTGTAGACTGCGACAATGAAGAGGCTGAAGAGGTAAGAACAAATGTATCTTCTTCTGGCACATCCAAACGTAAAAGAAAAAGTGGTCAAGAAAGTCTCGTTAATGAACAAATTAAATTTGTGGGTGAGCAACTTGGCGAAATTGCTAATGCTTTGAAACAATTTACTGCCGACAAGACAGCACAGCTTTACGAACAAGTGATGTCGATGGAGGAAGAAGGATTTGATGATGACTTCTTGTGTTCTGTGTTTGATTATCTAGGGAGTCATGAATCAGAGGCCAAAATGTTTTTAGTTAAAAGTAAGAAGCATAGAAAAATTTGGCTTCAAAAATTTTCTCAAGGTTGAAGATATTGATACTTTTATGTGGTGTAATATTATGCACTTGGACAATGTTGTTACTATGTGGTGTACTACTAATTATGTATTTAGATAATATTATTTCTAGTACTCATTATGGTTTCGAAGCAATTTATAATTATTCAATATTCTTACTAGTACTCATTGTGGATAATATTTTTTCAATTTATAACGATCAATATTGTAGCTTATTATTGAGTATTATTATAAATAAATCATTGCAATATATGTAAAAACAATTTAAAATATAAAAATTTATTAATATATATTAATATATGTAAAAAACAACTTTTCCGGAAAATATTTTCAGGAAATCTGTTAAACAGCAGAAAATATTTTACACAGATTCAATCAAACACCAGAAAATATTTTCCAGTAAGTCATTTTATAGAAAAGTAAAACATTTTCCAGAAATCATTTTACGGAAAACATTTTACTGCCAATCAAACAGACCATTAGTTGTAATGTTATAGTATATAAAAGGAAGTACGTGACTTAAACTATATATAACCTTCCTAATGTCAAGGACTTAGATTTTTCCCATGCAATCTGTGCAGCCTTAAGCAGTTTCTTCACCCAAAAAAAGCCTAAGCCAGCCTAACTCTGAACAATTAAGGATTCAACAGAATTCCTCTAAGGCACTTATGAAGAACAAGCGGAAGAACGAAAAGTGAAAGAACTCGAAAGATGAACAAAGCCACAGAAAAGCAAGAACACTAGAAAGAAAGTTTTGAGCGAATGCTCTCAAAATTCTATTACTCACCGAATGAATTACAATGAGGGGGAGAGGTCTCTATTTATAGTTAAGTCTCTTCAAAATCAACGGTATAGATCAAAGTACATCAACAGTTAAGATTAAAAGCTATCTACAAATCAAATATCTAATATTGTAGAATCGTATCTTCTAAATATTACATATCATATCTAGGATCACATATCTTTGAAGATCACGTTCCATATTTGCTAAGCTTTATAGATGGGTCTTCAATCTCTCCAAGCAACGGGCCAGTCCGGTTGGGCCGAATGACATCCTTTAAACATGTTGGTTCACACAAGTGCACCATGGTTGCGGGCTCCCGTGCGCCATGGTTGCGGGCTGTCATGCGCAACCCATGACACCTAACTCACAGTTGCGATTCACTATAATACGGTAATAATGATGAGTGCTAATTTTTGTTATGCACACTCAACGTTTATTCTATTAAAATTTATGTTTTGGGATAATATATAATATGGTAAGAAAATGTAATGTTTTTTCCATCCGTTACTTGATAGAGTCAAAGAAATGAAAGAAAATAAAATAAAATAAAACATTTGAAAATGCAAAATCTTGAGCTAACAAACATCTCTCTCTCATTTTCTCTCCTCTCATCATTCTAATTGGGAAATGATTGATTTTTATGTATTAGGATTAAAAATGACTATTTCTCCTATTTTCTTTCTTCTCACTTTTCTTCCTTAAGAAACACACTCAAAAATTATTTTCTTTCCACTTTTTCATTCCTTCCTTCCACTCCTCTACTTTTTCACCCAACCAAATACACTTGAAAAATGAAAGAAAATAAAATAAAACATTTGAAAAATACATCATTTTAAACTAACATACGCAACTCTCTTTTATCTCTCCTCTTATCGTTCCAATTTAGAAGGATTAATTTTCATGCATTATGATGAAAAATAATCACCTCTCCTATTTATTTCCTTATTGAGTATGATGCATACCATTTGTTAGTTAATATATATATATAATGCCTAAAATTACTCTTAACCCTTCCTCAACTGTTAAATAGGAGGATAAATGCGTTTTGACATACTCAAACTTCCGTTCTTCTACATTGACAATAATAATAATATTAATTAAATTAAGACTCAATTGATTCTTAATTATACCCAGCAGCTGGCTAAAATCCCTCATTGAACTCCATAATGTTGCTTTTCAGTTAATGAATGGGACACACTTATGGCCGAAACATTAAGGAAAAAGAAAAGTGTCTTGTTTATTAAAAAAAAAAAAAAGAAGCTGTTTTTGTAACTCTAAAAAGAGGAAGTGTTTTGATTTGTACGAAAAGTCAACGACATCTCGTTTAACTTTAGGCTAAAAAATGATCAGAAACACTTCCAGAATTTATGTTCTTTTGTCAATTACTACCACATTTGGATTCTCATGCATATAATTTACCTAATCCAATATTGTAATTTTTTTTCTTCTAAGGATTTCCTTTTTACTAATTAATTTATTTTTTAACTTACAAATTTATATTTAAATTATGTTTCTTTTCTCATTTTAATACTTAATTTTTTTAAAATTAGTATTTTCATTAGTCAAAACATTAAATTTATTTTTAAAAAAATTAATCCACAAATTAGTACTTGAACAATATTCTTTTTTCCAAATTGGTACTTACACTTTTTTTTTTGTCCGAAGTGATTATAGAACAAGAAAAACAGAAAGTAATTTAGAGAAGAAGGTTTTATTCATATCCCCTTGTCAAACAATACCAACCTATATATACATAGACGAATAACAAACAATATTTGAACTTAAAATGATGGATAATAAAGCTGATAATATTACTAAAGAAAAGGAAGAATCTCAACAACAAAATCAAGGCGATTGAAGAATCTTACTAGTGATATTCAAAATTTTCTTTCGTTACCCATTTTACATCAAAATGTTATATCTGTTAAACAAATTCCAACCAATAATAGATTTCCATGACATATAAACTCTAAAAACTAATTTTAATTCTTTTATTTTTTTACATTATTTCTTTTTCTATTTTTTTTCTTATTCCTTTATAATGTTTGGCAATACAAGTAATGTTCTAAATTATGTCGCCTAAGTCGAAATGCTAGCGATTAATTTTGTTTTTAAACTTTACCATCTACTTACTCGACCTGACAAGATCGAAAAGGTTCTTTCATTGATCAAAATCAATTTTTTTCAGAATTAGATTAGAGTACTTAATTGGATTGAGAATCAATTCATAGATAAGGGTTGAATCGATTGACTAGTAAACTAATACAAATCAATTAAACCGAGCAAAAAAATTGTTGAACCAATTGAATTAATTTCATTTATTTTAAATATTTTATAAATTTTTAATATTTTTAAATATATAAAGAATAATTTCTTTTTTGCTACATGATTGCTTTATATTATAAAATAATGTAGAGTTAGGTGGATGTCACTAACTCTTTGACTTGGACCAAATCTCTCTCACTCATGATATTAAATGTGTAAATAGAATTTGAAGGAACTGCAAAAAAGAGTCCACCCCATCAATTATTCTTCATTTATCTTGAATTGAATGAATCAATATAATAAGAGACAAAGGATTGGTCTCTGTATATTGCTTGTCAAACCAATTGTTTGAATTGTGTTTCCATAGGATTCTTACAAGAATATATATTTCTTATATCTATAATAATATTTTTTTATAGGTTTTAATATTTTTTTTACGTCTAGAATTACTTATAGCCCTTCCTCAACCGATAAATAGGAAAATAATATATTTTAGCGCACTCGTACTTACGTCCTCCTGCATTGGCAACAATACCCTTACTAATCGAGTTAAAATTCAAACAATTTTTCTTTATTTTTTAAATAAATATAAACAGGAGTTTATAATTATTATATATATAATGTTATTGAATTAAACCTTATTAAATGTTAAAAAAAACAAATTTACTTTTTATTGATATCATTCGATAATATTAAATGGGTAAACTATATCAAGTCACCGAATTTTAGTAAATTTTTATTTAAATTATTGACAATAAAAAAATTAAATATGGCACTTTCGTTTGTGAATTAATCCTTATTAAACGTTTTTTTCGTTAAAACTAATTATAAGAAAAAGGAAATGAATGATTAAGATATAAATTTACCAAAATTGAGTGATCAAAATGAATGTACAGAAACATTGTTGTTAGCTAAAGTAATGAACAAAATGAAAAAAACTGCTATATTTGATATTTTTTTTAATGATAAAATGAAAAATTAAAAAAAAATTGATAATTAATTAATGTAGTTTACCATATATAAATAAATTACTATTGATTTTTTGCATGGAAAATAAAATATCTAACCAATGAGTTGGAAAATTAGTCTTTACCTATAGAATTCACTCGAGTTTGAGTTTTCAATGAATAAGTGAGATATACTTTTATTCAGTGACGAAATTTCATGTGTATAGATCCATTTTTCTTGTCAGGGACGAAGGACAAGTGGACTTTACTCCCAAAAATGGTAAATTTGTCATTTAACCTCTTAAATCTTTATGAAATTACATGTTAGTATAATGATAAAATTATATTTTGATCACTCAATCCTTTAAAATTCAACTTTGATCTCTCCTAAAATAATGTTTTAGCTTGGTCTTCGTAGGAGAACTCAATTATTGTCAGTTTGAATAGAAAGATTAACGATTTTGACATGTTATATATATATATATATATATTCAATCCTAAGCTAACATTTAATAAAGGTAAAATTCTCTTTTGACCCCCTTAAAAATGATAAAAGTTTAATTTAATTTTTTAAAAATGATAAAGATATAGATTATTAAAATGATGAAATTACATTTTTATTATTGTAAAAATTACAATTTAATTTCAATCCTCTTTAAAAAAAATTTCTGATTTTGCCACCAAAGTTATAATATATATATATAAATACTGCACTAAGTGAGTGAGTCTCATACTTTCAATTTTTTCATTCATAGTGATAGTTCACTACAGATTTTCATGGAGCCTGCTTGCGGGTGGAGGAGGATACTAAATTATGTAACAAACCATAGTCAGAAACTTGAAGCTGCTGTTGCTGCTGATGTTGATGAAGGGCGACGCTTTGATGTTGCATAGAGTTCTGGTCTTCTTGATGATTGCTTGTTGATGGAAAGAAATAATGAGCGAGGAATTCATGAGGGAAAGCGGCCGATGATGTGATGTTATTGCCTCGAAGAGTGGTCGGAATGTGATGGTTATGACTGCCTTCGTACGTAGTGATCACAACCGATGGATCTTGAAATGATCTCTCCACACGCTTCTTCACACCACATTTTTGGGTGGTGCATCTGTAATAGCTTCTGCATCTCATACAATAATTCAACATTAGCCAACTGTCTCCCAATGTGATGGATTTTTAGCTGTAAAAAATACTATGAAGGTTTTTGCACTAAGAGCCCTTTCTACAAGTAAATTAGTTTCTATATATTAAACTAAAAAGCATATTGGTTTTTTCTGTTAAAATTCCATCTATTTATACTATTAAAAACTAATACGATTTATGTAATAACGAGATAGTAACAAACATGTGATGTCTCACATATACCTCATAGAGTGACCAATTTTAAACAGGAGAAATAGATAAATTTTTTTAACAAAATGACTAGTTTACTTTTTAATCTAATGTGAATAGACTAATTTACCTATTTTTTTACATAAAAAAATTAGACTGCAATCTAACTCCTAATTCTTATATAAATATATAATATTTTAAATAGGATTAAATCACCATTTGGGGATTAAACTTGGTAAAAATTCTCATATTAAGGTCTAAATTTTTTTACCCAAGTTAATCTCTAAACTTAATAATTATTTTTGTATCAGGGCTTAAACTTTTATTTATCCAAGTTAATCTCTAAACTTGATAATTGTTCTCACATTGGGGCTTAAGCTTAATAATTGTTTCCACATTGGTGCCTAAACTTTAAAACTTTCAAGCAATATATCAAAGACTAACTTGAATAAAAAAAATTCAAATCCCAATGTGAAAATAATTACCAAATTCAGAGCTTAACTTAGATAAAAAAATTTTAAACCTCGGAACCATTGCCAAATTTAAAGTAAAAATGATTTGCCTTTCTAAATACAATTAAGATATTAAAAATCTAAGATAAGTTCACAAATGATTAGATCTATGAAATGGGTTTCTAGCTAGTACATGGAAGATGCAGCTGGGGAAACTATTTAAGAAATTAATCAAAGAAATAAATGATTTGGACTAAACTATAAACTGCATAAATTTGAAGAAAACAATTAAGAGGACCACCTTGGATAAGGGCTACTCTTGACTGCCTTTTGTCCATATTTCCTCCATCTATATCCATCTTCAAGAACATCAATCTCAGTCTTGGTGAGGAAGGCAAACCTTGGCTCTCTTTGTTGCCTCTCCTTTTTTGGTTTGTTCCTAAATATTTTATATATGTATAAAAAAAAACCTTGCTATAATTTCAACATCAAAATTGCATACAATAATTAATTACTACTAATTTAATTTCTCTGTAAAATATATGTTTTTGAGGTAGTGTTTCACTCCTTGATATCTATACTCGATTTTAGTTTTGGGTTTTTGTTTCTCTACTTCAAAAAATGTCCAAAGAAGTTTATGGAGTTTCAACAAAAGCACTTAGGTCCATTAAGGAAATATTTTATCATCTCCATGAATCCTTAAACTTTCTTCACAATAGAAAGACAAAAACCCAAAGCTAAAATCAAACATAAACACCCAAGAACACCCAATAACGATAACTCATTCTAGAAAAAATACTCACTATTACATATGGATATCAAGTATTAGGGTTTCTTTAGCCTTCTCACTTTTTTTTTTTGGTTTTTTATTGTATAATATATATAAATAACATTTAAAAACTAAGAACATAGAAGTGAAATTTGACTTAAAGTTCCTTCCATAGAAAGGCAGAAAATTTTATATTAGGAATAGTCTAATAATATGGAATTAACGCAAACCATGTGATAGTCAGAGAAAAAATAAACCAGACAGTAGCTAGCTAGCATATGAAAAAACAAAAAAAAAATCAAAACCTACACTTTCTTTGATTTTTCATGTTCGGACCCTTTGTTGGTCTTGCTTGAATCTTCAACAGCTGTTCCGCCATTAGAGGGAGATGACACTGAGGAATTTGGTGTAGATGGGTTTTCAGTATTATCAATTTTAATCCTTACTGAATCGTCTACAGTTTGTTTGGAGTTACTAATGTTGTCGTGGACCGGAGCAACAACATCAGATGAAGAACCAGACATGTCGAAGAAGGGTCTTGAAAAGCAGTTTTGGTCGTGTAAACAGTCGGTGAAGTTCATGTAAGAAGAATCCAAACCCTGAAATGGTGGTGTTGGAGCAGCTTGGCTGTAAACAAGAAGATTATTGTAGTCAAAGAATGGGAAGGTTGATGAGTTGAATCCTTGGAAAGGATCATAATTATACAGTGGATCATTCTTTTCATTTGAAGACGACATATAAACAAGAATGAAGAAATTAGGGAAGAAGAAGATGAAAATGAAGAAGAGACGGAGTTTGATTAAGAAACTTTTTTATTTTTTTTATAAGAAAATAAGTGTTTTTCGTTGGTAAAATATCACGAGGCCCTTGTATTAAGAGTTAGATTGTAATTTATTCTTTATATTTAAAAAATAGATAAATTAATCCTTATATATTAGAACAAAGAGTAAATTGGTCTTTTTGTTAAAAATTTTATCCAACTCTACTATTAAAAACTTATCCATGTACCTGTACGTTAGCATAAAATGCATGCGGCATGCCACATGTCCTTATTTGTTTATTCTGTCAATCATATGCCAGTTTTTTACCATACAAATGGATGAAAATTTTAATAGAAATGACTAATTGCTCTTTGATCTAATTTATAGGGGCTAGTTTGGCCATTTTTGAGTAGAAGAGATAAAATACAATCTGACTTCTAGTATAAGGGTTCCATGATACTTTCACCGGATTATTTATTTGGTTTAATTATGCTCTAATCCTTGTACTTTTAGAATTGTTGAAATTTAGCTCTCTTACTTTTATTTCTATGAATTTTGTCTCTCTATTTTTCTTATTTGAAAATTGAAGTCCAATCAATAATTGTGGCAATGAATTTTCTTTATGACATTTTAGTATTCAAAAGTCTAATTTTAAAACTAAACTCCAATTGATAATACATATTTAGATTTAATAGAAGTGTATTATTAATTAGATTTTAATTTTTAAATTAAATAAACAGTGAAACTAATTCTTGGAATTAAAAGAAAATGACTAGATTTCAAAAGTCTAAAGAGTATAGGGACTAGAGTAGAATTAAACCTATTTAATTTACTTTGCTTTTTTCCTGGAGAATAGGTTAGGTTTGGCTATTCTCCACTCTTATTTAAGTCTTCTATCCATCTTTTCATGGATGATTATAGTAAGAGGGGGATGTAATTGAATCATTTTACTTTTGTCAAATCTATCAAATAAATAAACTTTATTAAGCATATATCTTCTCAATATTAATTATATATTGAAATTTTGTTTGATGCATAAATTATTATATATTTTAAAATAATTTTATTGTAATTAAAATAATTTTAATTTTTCTTTGATGCATAATTTTATTGTAATTATATATTGGGTATTATCTTTATACACTAAAATAATATATATATCAAAATAGAAATTATACCTAATTTATCCTTCACGACATTTAAAATTTTGCTCAAATAATCACTCAAGTATTAGGATATCGTCAAAAATTCTGTTGTTAGCTTTTGTCAGTTAATTTCAAATTCTAGTCATTTCACGGTAAAAATGTATTTGGTTACCTAATGAAATGTTGATGTGAGCCTTTTTTATTAGTATAATAATAAATTTAACCCTTAACATTTACATATTTTATTTATTTAGTCATGATCAATATTTATATATTTTATCAATTCAATTCCAATTCTAAAAATTCAAAAAAATTATAACTAAATATTTAAAAATAAAAAATATATATAAAAATTCAAAAGTTATTAAATTTATTTAAAATATTATAAAATTCCTGCTCAAATCACAAGAAATAAACACAAACTCATCTTCAACAATAGCAGTCAAATATATCATCAAACTCATCTTCATCTCAAGCCTAAACTGTCTTCACTGTAACTCCATTGATTGTGTTATCATTTTTCTAATTTAAAATTGGAAATTAAATTATATAACAAATGGAGTATTTTGTTTTCTATACTATAAATAAAATGTTTGATTTAATTTGGTGTCACGGGTTAATCAAATATCAATTAAGAACGAATAATCATCCAACAATATATAATATCAAATTTCATATTAAATCACATTTCAATTATAAAGTCGCACATATTTTTTAATTTATTCAATTTAGTCCCTAAACCCGGGACAAGCACAATTTTCAATCTAGACCTTCGGATTAAAATTCAATTTCACATATATTCATTAGAGACATTCTACTTTCTATTCCTATTGAAATTTCATAATATTTTTATATTTTATTCAATTTGGTCCCTAATATATGAAACTAATAATTACGTTTTACAATTAAGTCCTTTTCTTAAACTAGGTTTAATTTCTATCGATTTAACACCTAAATCATTCAATTCTCAACAATGGCATCTCATCAAAACTTCACTAATTGATAAAATTGATCCTTGGGTTAGCTTAATCAAGCTCCCATGATAAAAAAAATCTATAAAAATAAAAGAAAAATGGCAAAAGACTTACTTGAATTAAAGACCAAAAGCTTAAAAACTTTAACAATGACATTAAGCTTCCTCTTTTCTCTAATGGTCGGTTGGAGAAGATGAAGTTTATCACTCCTTCCACCAATTTTCATTTTTATACTTAAATTATAGCTTAATTAACTTTAATTAATTAGTTTTAATTAATCTTAATTTACTTAATAAATTTACAATCATCATTACTGTCCACTAGAGAATGTTTAAAGGTGGTTTATTAGCTATTTTGACCCTTTGGATAATGGTAATTTAAGTCCTCAAACCATTCCCAATTAAAAATCTATAGTGATTAAACTCTTGCAATTTAATCAACTGGCCTTAATTAACCAGATTTTCTACTGAATTGCTTATCCATTCATCTACAAATTAACTCCGTAAATATCTTTGTTTAATATTTACTAACTTGATTTATAGAAACAAGGTTTCAAAATCGTATTTTCTGATATCACTGGAAACCGTGTCGTTACACCTTCTTAGTTCATCAACATTTTGAATTTTGAAATTTCAATCCCGAGTAAACAGTAGTTGTTAAATACATTAATTTAATTTTTTATATTTTCAAAATCTTATGTAGCAAACTTATTAATCACATATGTAATGCCATATTAGCTTGTCATTTTTGTAAACAACTTTTAAAAAAAAACCAACTGATAGATTCATCGATTACTGTTTGTATCAATATTGAAAATTTAAAATTAAAAAGTATAGATATTAAGAAATATTAAATTAGAGAATATAAACTAAACGCCTGTAACGCCCTAAAAATTTTATCTCTGCTTTTGTGAAAATGTGACACAAGTGTGTATCTACTTCAGTGGTTAAGTGTTCTAGGTGTATGTGTGTGAGGTTTTGGGTTTAAGCCTTAGGTTTAGCAAATTTTGTTTCTTTTTGGAATTAAGCCCTATCTCTGTTCAATGGGCTTTTATTTAATTCTCTGTAAATTTACATTAGAATAAGCTTGTTGGTTTGAGTAGAAAGGGTGTTAGTGTGTGGGAGGTCTTGAGTTTGAATCCATGCGTAAGCGTGGGTACTATTTTTGCACGGTGTGGTGTTAGGAGTTTCAGTGGAATTTAAACTCTGAAGTGGTTGAGATTGAGCTGTTAGTGGGGAGTTGGGGTTATCAAATTAGTTTTTATTTTATTTTATTTTATTTTGGGTTTTCTGAAAATTCTTTTCCCTTTTGACCTTTTTTTTCCTCATCTTCCCTGTTCACTCCTCTTCTTCTTCCTCTCCTTTTCGGCTATTCAATTTGTGTTGTTGTGTGCAATTTCTGACTATGTTCTTTTCGGTAAGTCCTGTTTTATTTAATCTTTAAGCTTTTGGTTAAGTGTTTGACAAGAAGATTGTTTGCTACTCTCGGTTTAGGCGAAGAACAAGGAGCTACCTCTAAAGTTAGACCGTATTCATGGTATCTTTCATGTTTCAATGTTGAGACGGTGCCGATCTGACCTATCTCACATTGTCTCTGTTGAAAAGATCGATGTTAGACTAGACTTAACTTTTGAGGAAGAACTGGTCTAGATTCTGGATCATGGTATAAAGGTTTTGAGGAGGAAGTCCATACCTTTAGTGAAGGTTCTGTGGAGAAATCATGACACTAATGAGGCCACATGGGAACCTTAGAACTCGATGCGTCAGCAAAATCTTCATTTGTTCTGATTAGGTAAATTTCGAGGTCGAAATTTCTTTTAGGGGTAGAGTTGTAACGCCTTGAAAATTTTATTTCTGCTTTTTTGAAAATGTGACACAAGTGTGTATCTACTTCAATGGTTAAGTGTTCTGGGTGTGTGTGTGAGGTCTTGGGTTCAAGCTTTAGGTTTAGAAAATTTTGTTCCTTTTTGGAATTAAGCCTTATCTCTGTTCAATGGGCTTATATTTAATTGTATGTAAATCCACATCAGAATGAGCTTGCTGGTTCGAGTGGTAACTGTGTTGGTGTGTAGGAGGTCCTGAGTTTGAATCCCTACGTAAGCGTGGGTACTATTTTTGCTCGGTGTAGTGTTAAGAGATTCAGTAGAATTTAAACTCTGAAATGGTTGAGATTGAGTTGTTAGTGGGGAGTTGGGGGTTATCAAATTGGTTTTTATTTTATTTTAGGTTTTTGAAAATTCTTCTCATTTTTGACATTTTTTTCCTCATCTTCCCTGTTTATTCCTCTTCTTCTTCATCTTCTTTTCAACTATTCAATTCATGTTGTTGTGTGCAATTTTCGACTGTGTTCTTTTCAGTAAGTCCTTTTTCATTTAATCTTTACGCTTTTGGTTAAGTGTTTGATAAGAGGATTGTTTGCTGCTCTCAGTTTAGGCGAATGACAAGGTTTGGCTGGGGCTCCTACAGCAAATTAGGTGTTTGAGGTTTCTATCGATAATGGTAAGTTTTCGCGTGCATTAACCGGTGTTGTTCGACTTTGAGTTGTAAATTGTTTTTTCAATTGGGTTTCATTAGTGTTTTTAAATTCGGACTTTAAAAATGTTAATTATAGGTTCTAGAAGGCTCGAGTGCATTTCTGCATCAAAATGATACCAGGTGTGTACTCGAAACGCAAAAAATGAAGTTTCGACAAAAGCCAGAAAAGGCCACTATTGACGCCATATGAGCGTGTGGCCACCCGTATGGTAGGTTATGTGATCGACGAAGGCATAGTCGTGCGTAGCACACGGTCGTGTGGTGGCTCGAGTGAGGCCGTGTGGTGGCTCGATTGAGGCCGTGTGGGCCACACGGGCTAGGCCAAGTTGGGCGTATAGGTCACACAACCGTGTGGGCCCACACGGACATGACACACGGGCGTGTGGATCATTGGGCCAGGCCATGTGAGTCACACGGGTAAGGCTAATCTAGGCGTATGGACCACACAGGTATGTGAGCCTATTATATTGAGATTTTTCGTAGGGTCGTACGAGTCATCCTAATCGACTGTGGGCCTACTGTAGGGTCGGTAAATGCTATCTAACCCTAAAACCAAGTGATGTGTTAGACTGAAATATGGTTATGAGCATGTCTATGTTTGTATATCTATTATCTGTTTATAAAAGCATGTTAAGTATGATTTATTTGTTAATTCTGTATGTATGTTTTGTTACTATTATTGGGGTGGGATGATGTATATTGGAGGAAGTGTTCTGAAAGGTAGTTTATGCCTATTATCTGGCAGTATGGCTGCATTATATCTGTTATGTGTCGCATCGGTACAACATGGTGTGTAGGGCTGGGTGGGTGTTTTAAACCCCACATGGTGTGTAAAGATGGTTGGAGATGGTATGTAGAGGTTGGGGGTAGGATATCTGATTTCTAATTCTGATCTGTACATCTATATCTATATCTGTAATGGGTTTAAGCCCAAATCTATATTTGTATCTGACTGAGTGTATGATTCTATTTGTATTACATGCTTATTTCTGTTGGGTTATATACTGAGTTTACGTAAACTCACATCTGTTTGTTTGTTCTGTCAGGTAATCTGCAAACTTAGGCGGATCGTGCGGCAGAGATTCAGCTGTGGCCACTTAATCGTAAAACTGTTAAACTTAGCATTTATGTTTATTTTAAAATCTGGAGATTTATTTGAGAGCCTGTAATTTTTGGGACTCTCTAGACTATTTTGGTTTTAACTGTTTAGTTTTAGATGGTTTAACAATTTGATTGCTTTGGTAAAAAGGTTTTATAAAAAAAAAACCAACGGTTTTTACGCAACAATGATTTCCTAAAAACATGAGTACTATTTCCAATCTAAACGATTTAAGCTTCCGCTGTGAATGAGATTTATGACAAATAAACTAGCTAAATTATGTTTTCTAAAATAGAGACAAGGTATGAGAGACAGTTAACCAAAATGATGTTACAAGACAACTTCGTTTTCAAACCTATTCTATGTGATATCATCGGATTCGGTCATAACGTCTAAGTCGGGTTTGGGATGTTACAATGTCTGTTTGATTGGCATATTTAATTTTCCTAAAATTTTCCCTCATCGTTTTTTCTTCCTTTATCATAGCCATAATTTTCATTTCTATATTTTGAAATCCTTTCTTCAATTTATCTTTTAACAAATACAATTGATGACTTTTTTTACTTCTTCAGTCAAAAAGGTAAGTTTTATTTCTTACTTTTTTGTGAACTCTGTAATTTTTAAGATTAACAAATAAATAGGGTTTAGAGTTTAAAAATATGAAATTTTAGGATAAAATCTTAAATTACAGATCTTAAATTGTTTTTGTTCATTAATGTTTTTTTATTGATTTATAATTAATACTCAAATTTAGTTTTATAAATTAATTAATAAAAATAAATAATTTGTTAAATGAAAAATTATTTATGTTAAGTTTGTTTTAAAAAATAATTTTTAGAAAATAAGTTTTAAAAAATTTGCACAATTCAATTAAACACCAGAAAATTTCATATTTTTTAGAAAATCAATTTATTTTCCAAAAATCCTTTTCTGAAAATTATTTCCATCAAACCAAATAAAATCTAAATCTATAATTTTAAGCATAGTGAAATTCGAATAGCAAACATTAACCAATGCATTTAACTATTCCCATCTGAATTAAAACAAAAAATTTAATATTCGAAATTAAAAAGGATAAGCATTAAAATTACCCTAATTAAAATATAAAGATTACTCCCACCACTTACATAGTATAGGAACTAATAGTATTCTTCAATAAATAATAAAAATAACAAATTTTGAGTAAATATTAATAAAAAATCTTTTCAGTCCTTCTCAATTTCGATGAAATTGAGCCTTCTCAAAAAAATTGGAGCATTTTAGTCATTGTCAATTTTGAAAGTGAGCATTTAGGGACAATTAATCATGACATTTATGTTTTACGTCCATTGTACGTAATTTTAATTGGTATAATAATAAATTTAACTCTCAAAGTTTATACATTCTATCAATTTGATCCCCATTTAACAAATTTAGCCTCAACATTTGTACAAAAATGTAAATGTTGAGACTATATTTATTAATATTTTTTTTAAATCAAGACCAAATTGGTAATTTATCTAAATATCGAGGGCTAAATTTATTATTATACCAATCAAAATTATATACAATTGCAGAAGATATTAACACCCTTAATTGCTCACTTTTGAAATTAGCAGATTAAATTACTCTAGTTTTCTTTAAAAGGACCAACTTGCTGAATATTAATATTGAGAGGGACTGAATCTGAAGTTCCCAAATGATATAAATATTAAAATCCCAGAAGGTAAGAGGTAAGAGCTTGTGCTTGAGATTGCTGACTTCACTCATATAAATAAAGAAAAAGAACCATCATTCTTGCTGCCATTATTAGTCAAAGGAGAGCAGGTTGCTTGTTAGGTTTTCAAAGTACGGATACTGCTCCATACATTCCCAATTTTCACATTCCTCTTCCTCATATATATATATAAAGAAACAAAAAGCCTTTGTTTTCTTTTTAAATTAATTTATGAATGTCGAAATAAATAGCAAATTGATTCATTTCTACTGTTAAAGATTAGTGTAGCTAATAAAATAATCAGAAAGTTACATGTGACAAGAAGATTATTTGCTACTCTCGGTTTAGGCGAAGAACAAGGTTTGGCTGGGGCTCTTACAACAAATTAGATGTTTGGGGTTTCTGTCGATAACGGTAAGTTTTTGCCTACGTTAACCGGTGTTGTTCGGCTTTGAGTTGTGAATTGTTTTTTTGATTGGGCTTTCGTTAGTGTTTCTAAATTCGGACTTTGAAAATGTCAATTATAGGTTTTGAAAGGCTCGGGTGTATTTCGGCATCAAAACGATACTAGGTGTGTACCTAAAACATAGAAAATAAGGTTTTGGCAAAAGTAAAAAAAAGGCCACTGTCAACGCCACACTGGCGTATGGTCACCCGTATGGTAGGTCGTGTGAGAGGACACGAATGTGTGATCGACGAATGTATGGCCGTGCGCAACACACAACCATGTGGTAGCTCAAGTGAGGCTGTGTGGGCCACACGGGCTAGGCCAAGTCTGGCGTGTGGGTCACACGGGCGTGTCGATTATTGGGCCAGGCCGTGTGGGTTACATGGGCAAGGCCAATATGGGCATGTGGGCCACATAGGCATGTGAGCCTACACGGGTAAGCCACACTAGCATGTAGGTCCATTATACTGAGATTTTTCGTAGAGATGCACGGGTCATCCTAATTGACTGTGGGCCTACCGTAGGGTCGGTAAATGCTACCTAACCCTAAAACCAAGTGATGTGTTAGACTAAAATATGGTTATGAGTATGCTTACGTTTGTATATCTGTTATATGCTTATAAAAGCATATTAAATATGATTTATCTGTTAATTCTGTATGTATGTTCTGTTACTGTTATTGGGGTGGGATGGTGTATATTGGAGGAAGTGTTCTGAAAAGCAGTTTATGCCTATTATCTGGCAGCATGGCTGCATTATATCTTTTATACGTCGTATCGATACAATATGGTGTATAGGGCTGGGTGGGTGTTTTAAACCCCACATGGTGTTTAGGGATGGTCGGAGATGGTGTGTAAAGGTTAGGGGTAGAATATCTTATTTCTGATTCTGATTTGTACATCTATATCTGTATCTGTAATGGGCTTAAGCCCAAATCTATATATGTATCTGACTCAGTATATGATTCTATTTATATTGCATGTTTATTTGTGTTGGGTTATACATTGAGTTTACGTAAACTCACATCTGTTTATCTATTCTATCAGGTAATCTGCAGACTTAGGTAGATCGGTACGGCAGAGATTCAACGGTGGCCACTTAACCGTAAAATTGTTAAACTTAACATTTATGTTTATTTTAAAATTTGGAGAGGATATTAAAGAGGTCACTTGACCCAATTCTAGATCTAGGGGCCGAGGGTCAGTAATTGAATAACTCAGGTCTAATGGAGCTGAGTTGTTTAGGGGTGTCACAAGAGTCGCCCTTAATGTGGTTGAGTATTGGTTGGAGGCCATTGAGAGAATTATGGATGATTTAGACTGTACCCTCGAGCAGAAATTGAAGGGTGCAGTTTATTTGCTTCGCGATAAGGCTTACCAGTGGTGGTTAACGGTTAAAGAGGCTATTTAGCCTAATCATCTGACTTGGGAATTCTTTAAGACTTCATTTCAGAGCAAGTATGTGGGAGTTAGCTACGTTGATGGTCGCAGGTGCGAGTTCTTGAACCTTACGTAAGGTGACCGATCTGTAGCTGAATATGAGGTTGAATTTCTAAAGCTAAACCGCTATGCTTGAGGTATAGTAGCATCAGAATATGATAGGTGTGTTCGTTTTGAGGATGGGCTGAGAGATAATCTGAGAGTTTTGATAGCTCCAAAAATGAAGCGCAAGTTTTCTATTCTGGTTGAGAAGGTGAAAATCGCCAAAGATGTTAAGCGTGCGGAGCGCCAGAATAGAGAGAGGTAAGAGTAAGAGGAATTCAGAGCCCTCGAGTTCTGTGCAGAGGCCTAAGAAAATGGCTAGATCTGATGGGCCAGTAAGAGTGAGAGCCCCTGTTACTTCTACTGGGATGCTGCCTTGTGAAGATTGTGGGAGACGTTATTCAAACGAGTGCTGGAGGAGGACTAGGGTTTTTTTGAGGTGTGGGTCTCTTGAGCACCATATTAGAGAATGTCTACAGCAGGAAGATCAGATGCAAGCTTCAGCTCCGAGTACTGTATAGCCTTAGAAAGTAGTTCAGTAGCCACCTAAGGGTTGTGGATAGGCTAGGGGTAGTAACGGTTTGGGTCATAGATAGAGAGCACTAAGCAAAGGTGCTGGACAAACCGAGGCGAGACAACCTACTTTGGTTTATGCTGCACATCTTCGAAAGGACAGAGATGCTCCTGACGTCATTATCGGTACGTTCTTTATATTTGATGTACTTTACTTGGCTTTGATAGACACAGTGTTTACTCACTCATACATAGTTAATTTAATATCTGAAAACCTGGGGATTACGGTTGAGAGCACTACGAGTGAGGTCACGGTATTGAGTCCATTGGGGTAATCTGTTCAAGTTAGCAAACTATATAGGGATGTTTCCTTAGTGGTGCAAGGGACTGTTTGGCGAATCTGATGGAGCTTTCATTTAGGGAGTTCGACTTAATTCTGGGAATAGACTGGTTGGTCAAGCACCAGGTTAGTCTGGATTGTACGACTGAGAGGGTCGTTCTGAGAATTGATATAGATGATGTGGTGGTTGTGATCGAAGATCGTCGAGATTATTTTTCTAACATGTTATCCGTGCTTGTGGCTGTAAAACTGGTGCGAAAAAAGTGTGAGGTGTTTCTGACTTATGTCAGTATTTCTGAATCTAGGGGTTCCTCTTTGGGAGATATCAGAACTGTGAGGAATTTTCCGGATGTTTTTCTTGAGGAGTTATCAGGATTGCCTCTGAATTGAGAGGTTGAGTTTTGGATCGAGTTTCTTCCAAGTACAGCTCTAGTGTCCATCGCTCCCTATCGTATGACACTGAAAGAGCTTATAGAGCTTGAGGCTCAACTACAAGAGTCGTTGGATCGTGGTTTCATTCGTCCTAGTGTGTTTCCATGGGGAGCACCAGTTCTGTTTGTTAAAAAAATGATAGGACCATGGGGATGTGCATCAACTATTGATAGTTGAACAAGTTGACTGTAAAGAATAAATATCCGCTTCCGAGGATCGATGACTTGTTTGATCAATTTCGAGGGGCTTCTGTATTCTCCAAGATTAATTTTCGATTGGAATATATCGGTTGAGGGTTAAAAAGACTGATGTTCATAAGACCGCATTTAAGACTCGTTATGGACACTACGAGTTCCTAGTTATGCCTTTCGGTATTTCAGCCCTATCTAGATCAGTTCATTGTGGTCTTCATTGACGACATTTTGTTATACTCTAAGACTGAGGATGAGCATGATGAGCATATTAGAGTAATGGTTTAGATTCTTCGTGAGAAGTAGCTTTACATTAAGCTAAGAAAGTGAGAGTTCTGGCTACATGAAATGACTTTTTTGGGGTATGTTATTTCTAATAAGGGGATTCAAGTCTATCCTAAGAAGATTGAGGCTGTGTTGGATTGGAAACAGCCCAAGAATGTATCTGAAATCCGTAGTTTTTTGGGTCTGGCAGGTTATTATCAGCGTTTTGTGGGGGGATTCTTCTTGATCGTAACTCCATTGACGAAGTTTCTACGTAAAGTGGTTCTATTTGTTTGTTCAAATGCGCAACAATTGAGCTTCGAGAAGCTCAAGTCTGTTTTGACTCAGGCTCCTGTTCTAATACAGTCTGAATCTGGAAAGGAGTTTGTAGTGTACAGTGATACGTCGTACGTCGGTTTGGGATATATTCTAATGCAGGATGGGAAAGTTGTGGCCTATGTATCCCGTCAGATTAAGACACATGAGGTAAATTATCCAATGCATGATTTTGAATTGATTGCAATAGTTTTTGCGTTGAAAATTTGGAGACACTATCTGTATGGTGAGAGGTGTATCATCTACACTGACCACAAGAGTCTCAAATATCTTCTTACTCAAAAGGAGTAAATCTTAGGCAGCGTCGTTGGATGAGTTGCTTAAGGACTATAATTTCACAATAGAGTACCATCCTAGTAAAGCGAATGTGGTAGTCGATGCTCTAAGTCATAGAGCGATGTCTGATTTAAGGGTGATGTTTGCTTGTCTTAGTTTGTTTAATGATGGGAGTCTGTTGGCTGAGTTACAAGTTAAGCCAACTTGGATTGATCAGATTCAGTATAAATAGTTAAGGATGAGTCTCTGGGTTTGCGGTTTTGATAGTTTGAGAGTGGTACTACTTCCGAATTTAGGTTGAACAGTGATGGTGTTTTGTGTTTTCGAGGCCAAATTTGTGTGTCAAACGATTCTGATCTGAGGCAGTCTATTCTGAGGGAGGCGCATAGTAGCCATTATGCTATGCATCCTGGCAGTAATAAGATGTATTGCGATCTTCGTGAGTTGTATTGGTGGCCGAGTTTGAAGCGAGAGGTTATAGATTTTGTGGGTCGATGTTTGACGTGCCAGTAGGTTAAGGCTAAGCACCAGTTGCCTTCTGGTTTATTGCAGCCGGTCAAGATTGACGATGGACTTCGTTAGTGGGTTGCCCTTAACACCCACTAAGAAGGATTCTGTTTGAGTCATCGTGGATCGATTGACCAAGTCTACTCATTTCATTCTAGTTAGGACGGACTTTTCTCTTCAGAAGTTGGCAATGTTGTATATCTCTGAAATAGTTAGACTGCATGGGGTTCCAGTGTCAATTATTTTTTACAGAGATTTTTGTTTTACATCTCGGCTCTGAAAGAAGTTACAAGAAGCTCTGGGGTCGAGATTGAACTTCAGTACTATGTTCCATCCTCAGATCGATGGTCAATCTGAGAGGGTGATTTAGATACTGGAGGATATGCTTCGAAGTTGTGTGATCGATTTCTGAGGTAGTTGGGAGGATTATCTACCACTAGTCGAGTTCGCCTACAATAACAGTTTTCAGTCTAGTATTCAGATGACACCTTACGAGGCTCTGTATGGTCGTAAGTGTCGCACTCTATTATGTTGGACTGAGTTAGGTGAGTGACGAATATTGGGTCCTGAGTTGGTTTTCGAGACCGAAGATAAGGTTAGATTGATTTGGGATGGTCTGAAGGCGGCTTCTGATAGATAGAAATCTTATGCAGATCTGAAGAGGCGTGATATTGACTACTCTGTGGGGGGATTTCGTCTTTCTCAAAGTTTCACCGTGGAAGAAAGTTCTAAGGTTTAGTTGGAAGGGCAAGCTGAGCCTTAGGTTCATTGGACCGTATCGGATTCTGAAACTTGTGGGGTCAGTTGCTTATTAGTTGGAGCTACCTCTAAAGTTAGACCGTATTCATGGTATCTTTCATGTTTCAATGTTGAGACGGTGCCGATCTGACCTATCTCACATTGTCTCTGTTGAAAAGATCGATGTTAGACTAGACTTAACTTTTGAGGAAGAACTGGTCTAGATTCTGGATCATGGTATAAAGGTTTTGAGGAGGAAGTCCATACCTTTAGTGAAGGTTCTGTGGAGAAATCATGACACTAATGAGGCCACATGGGAACCTTAGAACTCGATGCGTCAGCAAAATCTTCATTTGTTCTGATTAGGTAAATTTCGAGGTCGAAATTTCTTTTAGGGGTAGAGTTGTAACGCCTTGAAAATTTTATTTCTGCTTTTTTGAAAATGTGACACAAGTGTGTATCTACTTCAATGGTTAAGTGTTCTGGGTGTGTGTGTGAGGTCTTGGGTTCAAGCTTTAGGTTTAGAAAATTTTGTTCCTTTTTGGAATTAAGCCTTATCTCTGTTCAATGGGCTTATATTTAATTGTATGTAAATCCACATCAGAATGAGCTTGCTGGTTCGAGTGGTAACTGTGTTGGTGTGTAGGAGGTCCTGAGTTTGAATCCCTACGTAAGCGTGGGTACTATTTTTGCTCGGTGTAGTGTTAAGAGATTCAGTAGAATTTAAACTCTGAAATGGTTGAGATTGAGTTGTTAGTGGGGAGTTGGGGGTTATCAAATTGGTTTTTATTTTATTTTAGGTTTTTGAAAATTCTTCTCATTTTTGACATTTTTTTCCTCATCTTCCCTGTTTATTCCTCTTCTTCTTCATCTTCTTTTCAACTATTCAATTCATGTTGTTGTGTGCAATTTTCGACTGTGTTCTTTTCAGTAAGTCCTTTTTCATTTAATCTTTACGCTTTTGGTTAAGTGTTTGATAAGAGGATTGTTTGCTGCTCTCAGTTTAGGCGAATGACAAGGTTTGGCTGGGGCTCCTACAGCAAATTAGGTGTTTGAGGTTTCTATCGATAATGGTAAGTTTTCGCGTGCATTAACCGGTGTTGTTCGACTTTGAGTTGTAAATTGTTTTTTCAATTGGGTTTCATTAGTGTTTTTAAATTCGGACTTTAAAAATGTTAATTATAGGTTCTAGAAGGCTCGAGTGCATTTCTGCATCAAAATGATACCAGGTGTGTACTCGAAACGCAAAAAATGAAGTTTCGACAAAAGCCAGAAAAGGCCACTATTGACGCCATATGAGCGTGTGGCCACCCGTATGGTAGGTTATGTGATCGACGAAGGCATAGTCGTGCGTAGCACACGGTCGTGTGGTGGCTCGAGTGAGGCCGTGTGGTGGCTCGATTGAGGCCGTGTGGGCCACACGGGCTAGGCCAAGTTGGGCGTATAGGTCACACAACCGTGTGGGCCCACACGGACATGACACACGGGCGTGTGGATCATTGGGCCAGGCCATGTGAGTCACACGGGTAAGGCTAATCTAGGCGTATGGACCACACAGGTATGTGAGCCTATTATATTGAGATTTTTCGTAGGGTCGTACGAGTCATCCTAATCGACTGTGGGCCTACTGTAGGGTCGGTAAATGCTATCTAACCCTAAAACCAAGTGATGTGTTAGACTGAAATATGGTTATGAGCATGTCTATGTTTGTATATCTATTATCTGTTTATAAAAGCATGTTAAGTATGATTTATTTGTTAATTCTGTATGTATGTTTTGTTACTATTATTGGGGTGGGATGATGTATATTGGAGGAAGTGTTCTGAAAGGTAGTTTATGCCTATTATCTGGCAGTATGGCTGCATTATATCTGTTATGTGTCGCATCGGTACAACATGGTGTGTAGGGCTGGGTGGGTGTTTTAAACCCCACATGGTGTGTAAAGATGGTTGGAGATGGTATGTAGAGGTTGGGGGTAGGATATCTGATTTCTAATTCTGATCTGTACATCTATATCTATATCTGTAATGGGTTTAAGCCCAAATCTATATTTGTATCTGACTGAGTGTATGATTCTATTTGTATTACATGCTTATTTCTGTTGGGTTATATACTGAGTTTACGTAAACTCACATCTGTTTGTTTGTTCTGTCAGGTAATCTGCAAACTTAGGCGGATCGTGCGGCAGAGATTCAGCTGTGGCCACTTAATCGTAAAACTGTTAAACTTAGCATTTATGTTTATTTTAAAATCTGGAGATTTATTTGAGAGCCTGTAATTTTTGGGACTCTCTAGACTATTTTGGTTTTAACTGTTTAGTTTTAGATGGTTTAACAATTTGATTGCTTTGGTAAAAAGGTTTTATAAAAAAAAAACCAACGGTTTTTACGCAACAATGATTTCCTAAAAACATGAGTACTATTTCCAATCTAAACGATTTAAGCTTCCGCTGTGAATGAGATTTATGACAAATAAACTAGCTAAATTATGTTTTCTAAAATAGAGACAAGGTATGAGAGACAGTTAACCAAAATGATGTTACAAGACAACTTCGTTTTCAAACCTATTCTATGTGATATCATCGGATTCGGTCATAACGTCTAAGTCGGGTTTGGGATGTTACAATGTCTGTTTGATTGGCATATTTAATTTTCCTAAAATTTTCCCTCATCGTTTTTTCTTCCTTTATCATAGCCATAATTTTCATTTCTATATTTTGAAATCCTTTCTTCAATTTATCTTTTAACAAATACAATTGATGACTTTTTTTACTTCTTCAGTCAAAAAGGTAAGTTTTATTTCTTACTTTTTTGTGAACTCTGTAATTTTTAAGATTAACAAATAAATAGGGTTTAGAGTTTAAAAATATGAAATTTTAGGATAAAATCTTAAATTACAGATCTTAAATTGTTTTTGTTCATTAATGTTTTTTTATTGATTTATAATTAATACTCAAATTTAGTTTTATAAATTAATTAATAAAAATAAATAATTTGTTAAATGAAAAATTATTTATGTTAAGTTTGTTTTAAAAAATAATTTTTAGAAAATAAGTTTTAAAAAATTTGCACAATTCAATTAAACACCAGAAAATTTCATATTTTTTAGAAAATCAATTTATTTTCCAAAAATCCTTTTCTGAAAATTATTTCCATCAAACCAAATAAAATCTAAATCTATAATTTTAAGCATAGTGAAATTCGAATAGCAAACATTAACCAATGCATTTAACTATTCCCATCTGAATTAAAACAAAAAATTTAATATTCGAAATTAAAAAGGATAAGCATTAAAATTACCCTAATTAAAATATAAAGATTACTCCCACCACTTACATAGTATAGGAACTAATAGTATTCTTCAATAAATAATAAAAATAACAAATTTTGAGTAAATATTAATAAAAAATCTTTTCAGTCCTTCTCAATTTCGATGAAATTGAGCCTTCTCAAAAAAATTGGAGCATTTTAGTCATTGTCAATTTTGAAAGTGAGCATTTAGGGACAATTAATCATGACATTTATGTTTTACGTCCATTGTACGTAATTTTAATTGGTATAATAATAAATTTAACTCTCAAAGTTTATACATTCTATCAATTTGATCCCCATTTAACAAATTTAGCCTCAACATTTGTACAAAAATGTAAATGTTGAGACTATATTTATTAATATTTTTTTTAAATCAAGACCAAATTGGTAATTTATCTAAATATCGAGGGCTAAATTTATTATTATACCAATCAAAATTATATACAATTGCAGAAGATATTAACACCCTTAATTGCTCACTTTTGAAATTAGCAGATTAAATTACTCTAGTTTTCTTTAAAAGGACCAACTTGCTGAATATTAATATTGAGAGGGACTGAATCTGAAGTTCCCAAATGATATAAATATTAAAATCCCAGAAGGTAAGAGGTAAGAGCTTGTGCTTGAGATTGCTGACTTCACTCATATAAATAAAGAAAAAGAACCATCATTCTTGCTGCCATTATTAGTCAAAGGAGAGCAGGTTGCTTGTTAGGTTTTCAAAGTACGGATACTGCTCCATACATTCCCAATTTTCACATTCCTCTTCCTCATATATATATATAAAGAAACAAAAAGCCTTTGTTTTCTTTTTTAAATTAATTTATGAATGTCGAAATAAATAGCAAATTGATTCATTTCTACTGTTAAAGATTAGTGTAGCTAATAAAATAATCAGAAAGTTACATGTGACATGTTATGTGTACCTTATGTTGGTATAGAAGGAGCAGTTTTTAAAGGTAAAAATGGAATCAAAATTTTAACAAAATGATTAATTTTCTTATTGATATAATGTACATGAATTAATTTATCTATTTTCTGAATTGAAGTGACAAAATACAATCTAACCCTTAATATAAACACCAATACTGATAATGAGAAAGAAAGAAAAAAATTCAAAGAAAGCAGCAAATACAATATAGGTTTGAAAAAGGTAGATGGTGTGATGTATATTCCTAGAGCCTTCAATATATGTATTAATGTGAAAGGTATAGTTTAGTTTTTCAAAGATAAAGACACACAACATCATTGGAAAAACTTATACCAATGAGGTCTACTTCTCTCTATATTTGAAAAAGTCTTCAACTTATACCTTTTGGATTTCTAGAGGGTTTTCCTTATGTTTTTGTTATAATCATTCAAACTTAACCTCTTTTTTTTTTTTTTCTTTTTGTTAAGAAAAGGGTTACTAACGTTAGTTATTATTAAAATCGTTGACTTGGTTGCTAACAATTGCTACATCAGTCGATAGATGCTGACATGACAATTTATGTTGGCACTAGTTGTTAACGTGGCATTATTATGTCATCAAATTTAAAATTCAAGTTTAGAATGAATTTGGATATTATATTGTCTAGATTCATTCTGAAATTATAAAAAAATTATTAAAAATTTTAAATTAAAAAAATTATAAAAATATAAAAGTTATAAATGAGATAATTGAATTTAAAGTCATTAAAATTTATTAAAACATAAAAATAATTATAAATAATTTTTTTTCCTAAAAGTTACTTTGAAGTTAAATTTAATTATAATAATAAATCGATAAATTTAGAATGGGATGATTTTATTTTTTCTAGTATCAAATTGCATCTTTTTCATAATATATTAGTTGGGTTGAGATTCATTAAAAATCTATGTTTTTATAGATATTTTATAATTATTTATTTTTTATAATTTTAATATTTATTGTAATTTTTAAATATTTTTAATGATTTTTTTTTTATTTTTTATAATTTCAAAATGAATCTAAATGAAAGTGTATTCATATTCAAATAAACCTAGACAACCATTTGTTTAGGTTAATTCTGAACTTGAATTTTGAATTTTTTGTTGTGTTGACGTGGAAGCCGTTTGACGGCCATGTGAGAAATTTTATTATAAATTAATGGTTAATATCAGTTAAAAGACTAATTTAATAAATTTGTTAAATTTAGAGACTCAAATGAATGCAAAAATTTGAGAAGGATTTAATTAATTTTTTTAAAAATTTGTCGAAAGCATTTTTATATATATAAAAAAAGTTGGATGTTGTGTGAAATTCTTCTAATTATGTAGTGGTTTGTTACTTGTCTACTGCTTTTGTACTAAAAGTTATTTGATTATTGTTGTATATTTTATTGGGACAAATATTCCATATATGCCTAAAAAATATTTTATTGCTTAAATAGGCCGATTTTCTTTTTAACTTAAATAAATAAGCTATTTTTAGAAAAAGAGTGTAAAAATACGCCTAGTCTTTCTGCATAATTGGAAGGAAAGTGCTCCCAGTTAGACGTTTTTTTCCTTTTAAATGCTAATAATTTTGTCATTTTTCGTTTTTCTTCGTAATCAATCTTTTTATTTACAATCAAGAGTCTTTCTTGAACGAATTTTTTTCTATAGAAAAACAAAATATCTTGTCAAAGTCTTTCATAATGAATTTCAAAACAACCTATGATTGTACATTTTATTAGGTATCAAGGGAAGCTAATTCTGGCCTCAAAGGATATGTCTCTTGTGATCAATAAGTGGAAATATTACTTTGTCGATTTATGGCAATATTATTTTTACTTGTGGCCTCAATCAGGAAGAGTCAGTATAAATCAAATTTTTAAATATTCTCTCAACTTTCTGGACTATCTTTCAAGTGTGCAATTAAATCCTTCAGTGGTATGGAGTCAAATGCTAGAAAATTCATTTCTAATAGATAATGCTATGAAGACGTTGGATACAAGAATTCCAATTATTTCGTTCATTGGATGAGTCCCAGGTTCCTACTCTCATTTGTATTTTTTATTTTATGTTGTTTTAAACTTTTTTTAATTAATATTTTTAATATATCAGCTTGCTTAGTTAAATGGATAAATAATAATTTTATCCTTGAGAACCAAGTTCAATTCCCCTTTTCTAAACGCGTTTGTAATTTTTTTTATGTTACTTCAAGCATTTTTTATTTTTAATTAATAAATATATTATTTTCAATTTTTTTATTTTAATTCATCTTTTTAATTAATAAGTCTTTTATTCATAAAAATCAAATAATTATTAAAAATATGATTATTTTTAGTAAATATAATTTTTATATGTGTGAAATTTATTTTTCAATCCATATTATGAGTGTAGTAAATTTTAGTATTATATATTTTTGTATGTGTATTTAGAGTATTTCACATATAAACATAATGATATTTGAAATAACTGATTGAAATATTTCACTTATAAAAATATTTGAAATATCATACCCATAATGTAAATAAAAACAATGAAATTTTAAATATTTTACATATAAAAATAATAATTATATTTGAAATAATTGTTTCATTTTATAATATTAGAAATTACCATACCTGCAATATTTACGGAGAAAATAAATATTATATATCAAAAAAATTAGTTGATGTTTATATTATATATAAACGAGTTATTAATTTTAAATATTTTTAGCATAATGATATATGTAAAATATATTTTTTATTATATAATTACATATTTATTATTTAATTTTATGAATAACAAAATTATTAATTAAAAATTTGAATTAAAATAATTTTTTTGAATTTATTAATTAAAAATAAAAAAAGTTTGAAAGAGTATAAAATAAAAATTACAAATATATTTAGAAAAGGGGAAGTAAAAAGGATAAAATTATTATATTTAACCATTTAACTAATGAAGTTGAATTCTTAAAAATATTAATTAAAAAAAATAATAATAATAATAAGAGTTTAAAATAACATGAAATAAAAAATACTAATGTGAGACTCAAGGATAAAACCACCAGTATTTAACCATTTGATCAAAAAAATTACAACTTAAAGGAGAGTACGTCCAGCTGGGCGCACTTTCTTACTAGCTGTGTAGAAAGAGCGCTCAGCTGGATACGATTTCATACACTCTCTCCAAAAACAGTCTATTTCTCTAAATTTTCAAAAAAATATTGTATATAATGGGATTTGAACTAGAGCTGATCATGGGCTGGGCGGCCCGACCCGAAGGCCTGCCCGAAAAATGAGAGGGTTTGGGTAAAAATATAGGCTCGAAAAATGGGCTTGGGCAAAAAAAAGAGGCCCGTTTAGAAAATGGGCCGAGCCTCGGGTAATAGTTTTTTGGCCCTGACCCTGCCTGGCCCAGCCCGAATTATATATTAATATATATTTTATTTTATTTTTAATCATTTTAAAATTTTAATATAACCAATTTTTATTATATTGTCAATTTGTGTATTGTTTTAAGAATTGTTTTAGTATCATTTTTATTTGTTTTAATATTTATTTTTATGTTTTTAAATATATTTGATTTATTATATTTTTAATTTTTTATTTAATGAAGTAAGCAAAAAAAAATGGGTCGAGCCGGGCCTGGCTCGGGCTTAGCAATTTTATTTCGGGCTTGGCTTGGACAAATTTTTAGGCCCATATTTCGGGCCCAGGCCTAATAGACGGGCCTAAAATTTTATCTGGGCCCGGCCCAGCCCATGATCACCTCTAATTTGAACCCATAACTATTACATTAATAAAATCCAAAATTTACTACTCAACCAAAACTTTATTTAATTTTATTATTTTAAACTTTATTTAATTTTATTATTTTCCGTTAATTATATATGTAATTTTAAAAATAGAATTTTTTAATATAATTAAAAATCATAATTTTGTATATGGAATCAATGTCATCCATTTTGAGCATAGTCCACTCATTGGATAATTAAACTTTAAAGTCTTGGTTTTGGGTGTAAGCCCACTTGTGTACCCAAAACTCAATTTTAATATTATTTTTAAGTGATTGAAGAAAAAGTAGAAAGTAAGCTCTACAAATCTTCTTCTTCAATAATTGTAAAAGTCAAATCACTTCTTCAACCTCCTTTTCATCAATTCTCTAGTAATGTTTGAATCCACTATTGGCACCACACCACTTTGTTGTTAGGATAAGATGATGAGGTAAAACATAGCAAAGGCCCCAGATTTTTCTTCAACCACTTAGTTCGATGTCATGATGCGGTAGCAATCTCATTATCAAGAGAGGTGCTTTCAACTTAACAGAGAGGTTCAGTTTCTTGTTCTTGATGAAGCTGATCAGATGCTTCAAGTTGGATTTGCTGAGGATGTTGAAACCATACTGGAGAAGCTGCCTGCAAAACGTCAAAGCATGATGTTTTCTGCAACAATGCCTAATTGGATCAAAAGCCTTACCCAAAAGCATGCTATGTTACTGCATGTTCTTATGGATTGAACTTTTAAACTGATCACTTGATAATTTGTTGTAGCTTCCTAGGGTCGAGGTTGAAGGCTGAAGCACTATCATCTTCAATGAGATGCGAGCTGGTGGTCGAGTTGGGTCAAATGGAGGTACACGAGATCGTATATATGGGCTTTTTCCTTATTGGTAGGCAGTAAGAATATGGATTTGGCCGTCCTGGAGGCAACAGGGGTTCTGATGAGATGGGTGGCTATGCAGGATCTAGCTCTAGTTGCTTTGGTTCTAATCATCAGTCTGGAAACTTTGGTGGTCCTGCAGTTTGGTCAAGAGGATTTGGGGAGCTGGGTAAATCAGATCATTCTGGGAGCTTTGGTGCAAGACGTAGTTTTTGAGATTTTGGTTAAGGCAATCTAGGTAGGTTCGGTGAGAGTCGTTCTGGTCAGACTGACAGTGGCTTTGGGAGCTTTTCTGGTCGTTTTGGTGACAATTATTCAAATTGAAGTAGTGGGAGCCATGGTGATTCTCAATCTTGTCTTTTAGCAGCTCGATGGGCTTTAATGTTGATGATGATCGAATCACTAGATAAAGACCCTTATAAATTCTTTAAGGTAAGCATGATGTAAGTAAACACAGCTAGGAACTCTACCTCTCTGTTGTTCTCTCTAACTATAGCACATTTTGCTTTCAACTTGAAATGAACTTGGTAGCATAAGTTGTGAATTACAAACATTTTGACAAGATTGCCCTGTGCCAACTAATTTTCTGTATATATTCCTAATGCTGACCATCTCTTCCTTCAGTTTTTGTTTTCTCTGGTAATGCCTTGAAAGTTTTAGTGGATCAGATTAGTCTGGAAGAGCTTGTAACATATACTTGATGACATTTCAGTCCCATTCTGATTGAACAATTGGAGCTTGTACCTATAGCTTGAGATGGCAGGGTCATTTCATCGTTGTTTTGTTTTGTTTTATTGCGACAAAGGCCTCGCGTATTAGGGTTTCGTTAATGGATAAAAATCGAATCATCAAAGTGTGCAATTTTCATTGCTTTTTTTTTTAGATTTACCTACTAGAGGATTGTTGCTAAGGTAACATTAGAGTTTCACCAAAAAGGGATAATCCTTGAGTCGATTGATGTTTGAATGTTGGGTGCAGAAGTGATCCCTGTTTTGTGTCTCCAAATTCTTTTGATGCGTTGGGACTTGTAATCTTGCCACATAATGGTTTCCTTGCTTCCAACATTTGGCATAGGTTTCGGCTCTTATTCCAGCCATTAGGTTGGGATAAGCATGTCCAAATGCCAATTGGGTTTGGCTCGATGGCTAATGTGGCAGGTGTTATTGCTTTGTCTTTGCATATTGAAAAGGTGATCGTTGCAGCCCTTTTTGCATCGCGTTTTTGCTTCACTTTTTTATCGAGGACATTGTTGTCATGGCTTCACCCTTTATTGCCCTTGCCTCCATTTATTTTGCATGTCTATGGAGGCGAGCATTGCAGCGTACACTTTAGCTTGTTTACGGTAACCTAGGTTGAATAATAAGTTGGTTGTTCTTTGTTTTGTTTCAGCACATGTGGCCTTCTCCTTGGCCAAGCCAACCAGTTGGGCCGGTCTTGTTTTCTACACTTTTGGTTGGTTATTGTGGCTTGCTTCCTCTAATAATACGAGGGATTATGTGATAGTTATTCATTTCATTCCTAATCATGTGGTTAAAGATTCAATCCCCACCCACCCCACCCATTATAATGAAACACATTTCATAATTAGTCTTTTACTTCTTTGAAAAGCATCACGACAAGGGGATTAATTATTGCGGGCATATGGTATGTATAGAATAGAATGCAAATAGCTTCATAGTTTTAGGAGGTATAACATAATTATCAATTGATAATTATGAGGTGTAGTGCTCGTGGCATGGGATTGTCACACATTTCATGATCAATTATTTACCTTTAGAAATTAGTCATTGCAACCTTAGTTACAACCAAAAAAAAATGTTATCCATTGGTCTAACTTTTCAAAAATTAAGCTTCCAAATTCATAACATTTGTAGTTTTATGTTATTGGGGTGCAAAAGTAGTGCTTATCAGAAATTATTAATACAAGCATGGAATTGGATAATAAAATTAGAATAAATTTGAGATGAAGATTACAATTTGCAATTTATTTGCATGGAATTGGAAAGTAATTTAAAAACTAATTCAATTTTAAATAGTTTATTAGAATAAAATTTGAGCGAAAACTTGCATATGATTTTTGGGATTCGATTTTAGCTTATCTTGAAATATTTGAGTTTTATTTGTTTTTGAAATTAAAAGAAATATTATGCAAACTGAAAATTAAGACAAAAATGAATTGTAATGCTTTCTTACTGCCTTGGCCGTCGGTCTTGTGGTTGCCTTTGCTGGTCAGTTCTGCATGCACAGTTCCATCATCGTGGTTGTGGTTGTGTTTGTCTTCTTATTCTCCATCTGAGGTATTCCACAAGAAGAGAACTTGTACTAATTGCAATACCAAATCCGGTGAAGGGTGATAGGAGGACGGAGAGAATTGGGTTCACAGCCAGCTGCATGATTCAAGGAAGAATATTAGGACCATAACTCCGATTCCCTCCCTCGCTGCCAATTATCAAAGCAAAAGAAAATAGTAATACAAAGGACTTGGAAACGTATTAATAGTTGGGAACTGAACCAAATTGGTGAATTGCTAATAAGGAACATTCAGTTGAACGACCCATCTGATACGCCAGCCTTTTTTTTTTTAACCACGAACTGGGTACATTACACAACAAGGAGAAACAGAGACACATTCCTTCTTTACCATAATTTAGACCTGAATGTTGTACATGAAGGCAGGCAATAGAATCGACGCACAACATTTCCTTTTGTCGAATCAAAGATCTAGATATCACAAATATGAATCCAATTCACTTAGCTTTAAATAGGAATTACCTTATGTTATGCTGTTAGCAGCAGACAGAGGCTTGGCAGAAGAGCACAACATTGGCAACCAAACGAGCTTAATCCGGAAAGCAAAACTTGCATAGATGTAGCACCAAAAGGTTAATGCTAACTATTTTCTCAAAAACTCACTAAACATTAGAAGTAATGTTTTCTTAATACATCCCTAAGCAATACTGTGCCAAGTCATAAGCATGTTAAGGAAAGAGACTCAAAGTGGAACCAGCTGGAAGTGCCGATTGGGACCAGCCACTTGCCTCAGCACTTTGCAGTGAAGTGTTTTCTTCGAGCCTTTTGCCAGTGAACTGTTGAGGATTCACCCGCTGTATGTTAATCAGTGCAAATACAAGCTCAGCTTGGCAGGAAACAGCCATCTTAATGAATAAAGGTGGAGGCTCCGATTACAGCTGCAAAGGGGATATAGTTTCGACAATTTCCCTTCACCCCCCCCCAAAAAAAAAAAGAGTTTTTGGGTTTTAAACAGTACCGTCAACAATATCCTCACTTCAAATGTCTGAGAAGAAAATCTTCTCAAAAAGATCACGAGTGAAGAGTGAAACATGTTGTACAATATGTCAGATCAAAATTGATTTATTAGATGGTATGATGAGATCCACAAATAAGGTGGCAGTCCATAAATTTGCAGAAAAGCCCTTACCGACCATTTCTGTAAGAAGTTGTGTTGCCTCTGAGGTATAGCCGTTTCGGAAAAACCCTTGGATCATTACATTATAACAGCAGTTATTAGGCAAACAATCATTATCTTCCATGCTCCTAAACAACTGGTATGCTTCATCTAGCAATCCCTCTTTACAGAACCCATTAATCATTATAGCATATGCGTAAACATTTGGTTTTAAACCATTGATTGAGAGTTCACAAAATAAATCCTTTGCAACTTTGATATGCCCAGTTTTGCACAAGCCATCAATTAGGATACTATAAGAAACAATATTGAGTTCAACCCCACTGTTCCACATTGCTTGAAAAAATTTCAATGCCTCTTCGAGTTTACCACCTTTGCAAAAACCATCTAGCAAAATTGAACAGGTCACCAGGTCTGGAACTTGTCCAGAAGCAACCATCTTTTTCAAAAGTTCACATGCCGTAGAAACTCTCCCTAATTGACACATACCTTGCATAAGAGTGCTGTATGTGACAGTATCCGGGATTAGTCCCGTTTGAGATATTTCATGAAAGAGTTCCATTGCTTTGTCTAACCTTTTAGCTTTACAATATCCATTGATCATGATGTTGTAACTAAGTATATTAGGTGCATAACCCTTCTTGATCATCAATTGAAGCACTCTTCTAGCTTTATCCATTTTGTTTTGCAAGCAATAGCCATTTATCAATGCATTATAGGTAACAACTTTAGGTTCAATGCCTTGCTTTCTCATTGTGTCAACAATAGCTTCAGCTTCAGAAATCGTTCCTTCTTTGCAATATGCATCAACCAATATAGTATAGGTGAAAATACTAAGTGAAATATTGTTATCCACCATTTCATTCAAAAGCCTTGTTGCCTCCATATGCTGACCTGAATTACACATACCATGAATTAAGCAATTGTAAATAACAATATCCGGTCTAATGCCCTTAGCCTTCACTTTAGAAAAGAGCTCGAGAGCCTCATTTAACAACCTGTTTTTACAGAGACAGTCAATGACAGTACTATATGCTACAATATTTGGTTCGGAACCTCTTTCTTCCATCATCCTTAGAAACCTAATAGCTCTATCAGTATTTCCAGTCTTACACAATCCATTAAGTATTGTATTGTAAATAATTAAATTAGGCTGATACCCTTTTTCAACCATTTCATCAAACAAACACACGGCTTGAGAAATCTTGCTTTGCTTACAAAATCCATTAATCAAAGTAGACAAAGTTACAACATCAGGTTCAATCCCTAACTTCAACATCTTCCCCAAAAACAGAAAACCCTAAATCAATTTGATTTAACTGACAAAAGGTATTAATCAAGATGTTCAAAGAATAGACGTTATGGGAAACTCCTAATAATTCCATTCGGCTAAACATAGAAACAACAATGGCATAATGTTTCATTCTAACAATGGCCGCTAATAGTTTAGTGAACTCCAAAATTGAAGGCTTTGGGTACTTCTCAATCATCTTATTAAACAAAGTCCAAGCATCATCAACATTATTGAAGCGGTCATACTTTTTTGGGTTTCCCCTTACAGACATTGAATTCTTACTTAAAGCTTCGATGTGGGTACCAATGGTGTTAAAAGAACAAGAAAAAGAAGGGTGCAAACTGGAAAGATTCCTTCCACCAGTAACAAACGAACGAAGAAATAATGAAGAATTGAGCTTACCCATATCTAGAAAACCAGCAAAATGAAAGAAAAAGGGCTAAGCTTCAAATGAAACCACCATTAACAGTACACGAGAGACAGAGAGGAGAATGGGAGGACGACTTTTGCCGTTTCGACTGGTTAAGGAATCATTTGTTAGGGCTAGTTATTATTGAATGGATAAACTACACAATTAGTCACCATACTTTCATAAGTTTTCATTCTGAGTACCAAAAAAAGTAAAAAACTTTTATTTTAAACATTGCGATAAAAAAACATGTTCTGATTTCATCTTCTTCTCAAATATTTAATTCTTTTAATGCTTTTTCTCTACAATTAGGTTTCTCTTACAACAAATGACTTAGTAATCAAGTCCATCCAAGGCTTGAAGAAGAAATGAAAATGATTTTGGTAGAAGGAATACACATATATCTTTATCTGTTTAACTAGTTCTTAATCGTTGGTCTAATTTTTAGTTTTATGTGGATGTTCAGACTGTCAACTCTCCGTTCAAGGAATTTGATCCAATTCGATTCAATATTAATATTAAGAAATCATTGAAAAATAGTTAAATGCTATGAGTTATTTAGGGCTTTTCTATACCTTACTTTACAACATTCTATAATATGCATAAATTTCAATTTATTTATTATGTTTCTCCTCTTGAATTATGTTATCTAAGTTATTAATTATATGATTTAGACTTAATATGTATTTAGGTGAATAATTGGAGAAAAGTGATTATAAAGATCATTTTTGGTTAAGTTTTTGCGAATGAAATTTTTAACACAACATTATTTTAGTATTTTAACCATAACTTGAGTTACCCAATTCTGTTTTAAACTTATAATATACCATTTGGAAGGAAACCAAAAGATCTAGTTGAAGTATGCCGAGGCTCAAGTCACAATACAATATTCTTTAAAAACAATACCTCATTCACATATAATTGATTTTTTAACCATGTTGATATACTAGCACTCTTATTGAAATACAAAATCGATAACGGCTTAAGCATAAAATTAACATTTTTTTTTAGAATTAAACAATATAATTAGACATGTTTAAAATCCAATTTCTAATAAAGAATGATTGGAGAACATAAAACCCTCCATATCGCTCTAGAACTAAACTATAAATGCTTATCTTATATTGATAAATTTTCTATTTTACCAAAACAATTAGTCAAAATTAATACAAAATTTCATTCATTTGAATCTTGAAAACTTATCTAAACTTAGAAAGGTGATCTTCCATTCTTGTGTAATCATCTTGTATGCTTTTGAGCATATATTTACAATGTACTCTTGGTCATGTGATAGAAATGAAAAAGTATTTACATCCTTGGTTTGTGAATGACCAATAATGAAAGATTAGGCAAAATTTTTAAGTAATAAACCAAAATGAATGTTAGAGTTTAATAGAGTATTTTTTTTAGCTTGTAAAAAAAATCTTTTCCTTGTTCTCCATGACAAGAATTAAACATTGCATTATTCTTGAAAGAATTAAAAGATTTTTTTTTTTTGGATCTTAAATCCTACATTAGTTCCACTTAATGGACCTTAGGTGTTGTATATAATGTGTACAATAATATATAGATAATGCTACACATACTTCACCCAACCAAAGAGTCACCTTATTAAGGAAACTACCTTGCTTAACACATGCCTCGCCTGGGTCCAAGGATACATAACTTAATCATTATGATAATATGGTTGTCAAGTCATTAACACATCTTGCAACCCAATCACGTCAGGTTATGTAACTGACTTAATAAGGATACTATTGAATGAAAAGCCCACTAATTAGAGGGCATATAGCTTATGTAAGTCAACTTTTATATTTCTCCAAACCTTATAGTGGGAGGGATCATTTTTCGCACTCTCCTACCTCTCTCTCAACTCCTCCACTCTCTATGCTTCATTTGCCTCTACTTCATACACGGCTTTTCACTTACTAAGTGAATCATCAACATCATCTCCATCCACATTCACCCATTAATAATTGGTAACGTGAGCATAGGTAGACATGGCTCATTCCAACTTAAGTATTCTCGCTAATAGAGATGAACAAGAACAAAATCCAAAAACCTAACTATAACCTTTAGCAACTTAGGATAAACCGCAAGCTTGTGCCCAACAACTTTTCTTTTAGGAACCTCAACCCCAAGAACAACTACAACCAAGTTTTTATTATATCCCATATAATCCTTATGATCCACACTACTTGTATTATGTGAGTTACACCCAACATCCACCAATGAGATGCTAAATTTAGTACCCACCATCTCCCTCAAATTACCCCTACTCCACCCTAAGAGAGCAAACCTCTCAAAATTCTAATGTAAATTCACAATAGTTTACGTAAATGCAAGAAAAAATGAAATCTTAGAAGAGCAACTATCCATATAGCAATGTCTTTATCAACAGTAGCAAGAAGTTAATACTCGCAACATAATTATTGAATAGTTATGAGCCAACTAAAATCCACAATCTTAAGCACCCTAACAAGACGACTAACATAAAGAAACAAATTAGTTGTCTCTTCACAAGTAGAGAGGCCCAACAGTCAACCTCTCATGTCAACCACAAAAGCAAAACCCTCAAAACAGGCCAACCTCTTTAAAGATCAGATGTAGGCCTTTAGGAAAAAAAGATGTAATCTTTTTTGAAAAACTAGGTTCATTAATTTTAAATGAGACTATTCCAATGAACCTTTGGCCTTAAAAACAATATAATTGACTTGTTTCTATTACTTTACCAATCCTTGGATGCATTTTGGAGAAAAAGTTTCATTTCAAAGTATTCCGAGTGAAGTGCACATGGTTGGTAAAACATCAACCTAGGTTGAACTTTAACTTGATTTGAACCTCAATCATTTAGTTCTAACCCTAAGCTGAAACTTTTCAAGTTGCAAGTCTTAACTTATTTCTTTAAAATTTAAACCTAAATTAAAACATTTGATAAACTTTCATCAAATTATTTTCCTCCAACCTTTTCTCACTACAAACACTTGTACTCTAACTTCAATTGAAGGAAACTTTGGCTCTCATGATTCAAATGATTTTTGTGTCTATGATCTTCCGAAAGTGCTGAAACATTTTTCCGCTATGAAGAAAATTTTTAGACTAACCATAAGTAGAATCTATCGTAAACCTTTAGTCCTATTTAAGAATAGTTTATAAGCTGTCTTTGCACCCAATTGATGCTTCAACACTTAAAGAAGTCTATTCTCACGAAAGAAATTTGAATTAGAAGAGTTTAGGTTACCTTTAGTTGAAGGTAGAGTTTGGTCAAAATCTTTAACCCGAAAATGAATTGAAGCTTGAATATGATTGAGGAAAACATTTTGACAATCATTTAAAAAATAATTCATTTAGGATTTTGAGGTTCGTCTATAAGGGTTAGGGGAATGATTTAGGGTATTTTTACAAATCAAGCAAGTTTTTTTGGTACTTTGAAAGAGTTGCGTAGTTCAAGAAGAATCATCCAATGGTCTGCAACTTACTTACCACATGAAATACGAGATTTAAGGTCTAGAGAGATTTATTAGGATATCTCGATGATACATGCAATATTTTTTATGGGTTTGATTGGTATAGGGAAATGAATTAGAGTTTTTTTACAATATGAGCAATATTGTCTATGCTTTTATTTGTTACAAGGATCAACAAAAGCTACTCGATTTAAGGTAAGTAAATATATTGGTGGCATGAACTATCTTAATGCAAAAAAAAAAATGTGTCAATGCTTTTTGTTAGTTGCCAAGACCAAGAAACGTATGGAAGTACACATGGAGGATTTATTTAAGCAGGGGACTAAAAAAAACTATTCCGTAGAAATGCAAGTGAAACTTTTCTTTCAAAAAAATAAAAATAAAAATAATCAACTGTGATGAATTTTTTTAAGGTAAACTTTGTTGAATTTAGGGTTTAGGGTTTAGAGGAAATGAGTTACATTATTATATAATCAGTTGCTTTTAACATACAAAGTGATGTAAAATATAGAGTAAACTATTAAAATAGTCACTTTTGTTTGTCTCAGGTTACATTTTAGTCACTTATGTTTGAAATGTTACGTTGTCGTTTTGTTACGAAATGGTACTCTTCCGTTAAGATTTGTTACCTCCCAAACAGTAGTTCGATACGACAATTAAAATGAGCTTTAAATGCCAATGTGGATGCCTAACCAAGTAAATTAATTGATTTTTAATTAAATAAATTTAATTAGTTGAATTTTCTAAATTAATTAAAGGAAAATATTAATTTGGTTTCCCGAAATTGTCAAAATTAATGCATTAGATTAATCCTTGAACTGGAAAAAAAAGGACCCTTGGTATCCTTTTTCATTTAGTTTTTGTTTCCATTTTGACTAAAAAAACTATTCATTTTTATAATCACCTTTGTTGAATCGAAACAATAGAAATCAAATTGAGTGCTACATTAATCGATTGGAAATTTTGCAAAATAGAGGAACAAATGATTGATTCAATGGAGGGTTTAAGAGTAAATTACAGTAAGTAGTGGGTTTTTTGTTCATTACTTGAGTTTTGAGTTCAGATTTACGGTTTTTTTTCCAAAAAAGATAGTCCCTCTTTTCATGTTTTTCTGTATATGTACAGATAAAAAAGACATGCTTCATCTTTGTTTATTTGTATATTATGGGCAACCACAATATCAAGTAAGTATAGAGGTTGTTACGTCCTCCTCCTCTTCTTCTACTTCTTCTTCTTTGTCGTTTTTCTCTTTTCTTCTTCTCTTATGGTAACAAAAAAAACTCAACTATTGCTTATTTTTAAACAAAAAGAAATTGTGTTTTAGAGTAAAATTTTGTATTATAAACAGCTCGTTTTCAGTGAAATTGAAACAGTAGTTTCAGGACCACAAATCTAAAGTTATAAAATTATTTTATTATTATTTTATGGTCTACAGCATGATAGAAATTCCATATAAAAAATTTCGTTTAGAAATTTTACCGTTTACATGTTCAATTTGATAAAAATGACTAAATCGCGTAAAGTGTAAAAGTTGTGTTATAATAGCAAAAGGTAATAAATAGCTATAGGACTTTAAAGTGGAGGTCCTTATATGGTAATTAGACCATTAATATGTTAGTGGATGATAATGGCTTTACAATTTTGAAATTATTAAAGTTTATTAAGGTTAATTTTGGAAATTAGAAATTAAGGTTATAATTAATTAATAAAACAAACAATTCACATCTATTATCATCTTCCACCGTTTATGAAGTAAAAAACCTAGCCATGGAAGCTTGAAATTTTGGTAACTTGATTTTTTCTCAATTAGGTATGTGTTTGTCTTGTTTTTGATAATTTCTATGTTTTTGGGACCGTTGTAACTTAATCTAGCTAACCTGAGGACTAATTTGTGAAACTATTAAAGTATTTGAGTTTTACCATTGATGAACATGTTAGAATTTTGAAGTTTAATGGTAGAAAATGAATGGTTGTTGTTAGATAAACAACTTTTGTAAAGGAATTTTTTTATGAAATTATCAATTAGGGTTTAAATTGAAAAAGGTGATAAATTGTGCGGTATAATTGTGAATTTTTGAAAAATATGGGCTGTTATAAGCATGTATATAGTTCAAATATGATGGATTGTAAAAAAATTGTGCAAATTTCCATTTTTATGAGATAGGGACTAAATTGTAAAGAATTAAAAGTATAGGGGTAAAATGGTAATTTTTCAAAATTTGTATTGGACTAATTTGAATGTGAATTATATTGAATTGAGTTAAATTCATTTGTATAGATCTGGTTAGACCTCGTACGGAGTTAGATCGAGGCAAAGAGAAAATCTCAGATTAGTTGCCTCCGTATCTATGTACACCCGTCAAGGTAAGTTTGTGTAATTAAATTTTGTAATTATATGCTTTGATTGAATTAGATGTATGTTATTTGCATTATCATCATATATGAATACCGATCACACATCCGACAACATACGACGATTATCGAGTCCTGTTTGAACCTTAGGAATTCATAAGATACAAATGATATGTCATTAGGGTTATCGATTTAAGCTTTTATGAGCTTACCGATACTCAGATCGTATGAGCTTACCGTTATTCAGCTCGGAGGAGATTACTGTTTACAACTCGTATGAGCATACATGTACAGAAATTGACAGATTACAGTTCAGTACACCTCGTGTGTACTACCTGCATATCCAACAATATTCTAAGTGGTTCAATGGGCATTGTTCTATTACGAGATTACATGAGGTCAATACGAACTACCACAGGTATTTACATGAGATATATGAAAATGATTTGTACATGATATGTAGATACATGATGTAGAAATTATATGTACATGGAAGTTTGATTATTATTGAGCTCATATATGTTCCTTGATATTTATATGAATTTATGACTAATATGGTTGATGAGGATATGTGTTTAGACTTTTGGCCAAATTGAGTTTGGATATGCTTTGTGTGCTTACCTTAAATGTGACTAAATAGTAAGTTAAATTTTATGTTATACGAACTTACTAAACTTAAATGCTTAATCTGTGTTATTTTCTGTGTTTTATAGTGATTCGAAAACTAGTTCGGGTTAGAAGCTTGTTGAAGCTATCATACTATCCATCGGCTCTTTTGGTACTTTCAATTATTTAATTTCGATTATAATGGCATGTATAGGTTAATTTGGCCAATGTTGGCATATAAGTGTTTTAGCAACTTATATGGCTTGTGTTTGGTATATTTTAATGTGTACTTATATGTGGCCTTATCATATTTGATGTGTGTTTGATATGGTAGAATGATGAAAAGTATAATGTGGTTTGAATATGCATATAAGATATGTTATATACCTTGGTGTGATTTAGTGCTTTGTTATGGAAAACTTATAGGTATATTGATGTTAGTTAGAATGGTATATTTGGTACCATTTGGAAATATTGGTATGTTTTGGTAAGTTTGATAAATGACCTACATGATAGGTTTTGGTACAATTATGCATATAAGTATTTTGTCATTTAGGTAAGTTTGAATACTTGGTTGACATTTTTTTTGTCATTTGAGGTACCTAAGGGGATATTGGTTGTATGTGGTGATATTACATGTTATAAACTTGGTTTTTGGCTAGTTTTGGATGCCTATTTATGACTTGGTTATATGCAAATTGTTGTGTTTAGGTTGGTACCAATTTGGGTGAGAAATGTGGTTTTGAAAATGGTTTATTTTCGTCCACATAGGCAGATATACGGGTGTGTGTCTTAGCCGTTTATGACATACGGCCAAATGACATGGTCGTGTGTCCCCAATATCTTTTAAGAGCACAAGTTAGTATGCTCACACGGCCTAGCACACGGGCGTGTGGCTTGGCCATGTGGCACAAGTCAGTGAGTTACACGAGCTGGGACACGGCCGTGTGTCATTATGTCAAATGCCTACACGGTCCAAGACACGGGCGTGTCTCTTGGCCATGTGAGCCACATAGCCGTGTGACCCTTACAATTTTAAAAATTTTATAAGTTTCTAAAAAATTCTCTGAATTTTTTATTTAGTCTCGATTTGCTTCTAATACATATTTTGGGCCTCGAAGGCTAGTATAAAGGACAATATGTATAAATTTGATTGGTTTTTGACATGAAAATTATATGTTATGTAATGTTTTGAAAATTTTTGTCTATCTGATCTGTAAGTCCAATAATGCTCCGTAACCCTATTTCGACAATGGATGCGAGTTAGGGGTATTACATGTATTCTGTTTTCATAAAAAAATTATTTTTTCCCATTTCAACTGAATATCTATATTGACATTTAAAACTCATTTTAACTATCACGTCAGACTACCATTTGGGAGGTAACAAAACTTAATCTTAACACCAGAGTAACCATTTTATAATGATAACTTAAGTGACTAAAACATAACATTTCAAATATAAGTGACTAAAATACAACCTAAGACAAATAAAGTGACTATTTTAATAGTTTATCCCAAAATATACCATTTCAAATATTTTTTTTTTGAACTTATTCAATACTTTTTAATTTTGTTAGTAATTTTTTCAAAGTTTGATATAGAGTGTTTAATAAAATTATCAAACATGATCAAAATTAAATAAGGTATGTAAATGAAAAAAGATAAAAATAAATGAAGAGAAATCTTGAACTGATGGGTGTCAAAGTCTAACCACTGCACTTACGTTCCAGTGTTCCAAAAATCGAGGAATATAAAATTCATGGGTAATTAACACCTAATAATCTTTGATACCCATAAATATAGAGATAAATATTTTAAGAAATAATCTCAAACCTACTTATATTGAAAATTAACTTTTAAAAGGAATAAAAAAAACACTCAAACCCTTTCCTTCGAAATTCAATTTTAATATAAATCAAAAGAAATTATTTAAATATAAAAAATAAATAAATATACTTAAAAAAATAAAGGAAATATATTTAATGCACTATCAGTAAATAACATGACACCTTATCATTAAATAAAATATAAAATAGTGAAAGATTTATAAATAAATACTAATAATTTTATTTCAATATAATTAATTATAAATAAATATTAAAACTCCGAAACCTGATATCTGAAATAGTTAAAGACACTTATTTTCTTTTCTTGTTTTGTAAATATTTTTAACCTCAACAAATCAACAAGCATCTCGAAACCAGAAGTGGATTAGAAAGCAATTAATATTCTATTTCTATAAAAATAAAAGAAATTAATCCTAAGCAATTTCAATGATTTTTTTTTTTTGGCTAGTAATTATGAAGATAGATATCAAAAGTTTAGAGGGAGAGTTGAAAATAAAACAATCATTTGACTACATAAATAAAGTGAATTTCTCTAAAACTATATTGTTGGATCATACAACAATATACATGTCAAAACAAAGTGCTGTATTAAGGAAAACTAAAACAAGTTTCAAGACCAAAGAGGATAAAAGTGTCATAGAGTCATCCGTGCTAAGAGTCAAATTACATTTTGTCTTCTTTACTCTAAAAAGTGCAAATTAGTCTATCTACATTAGATCAAATAACAAACTAATCTTTTTTATTAAAAAATTCATATATTTCTACTGTTAAAATTGACATTGCTAACAAAATAACTAGATAGTTACATATAACATGCTATATATTCTTCATTCTGAAATATATGGACCAACTTTTACTGGTAGAAATAGGAAAATTTTTTAACAGAATGACCAATTTGCTCTTTAATATATTGTACATAAATTAATTTTTCCATTTTTTGAGTAGAATGGGCAAAATGCAATCTAAATCTTAGAACAAGGGCCTAATGGTACTTTTACCGACCAAAGAGCTGCTTCTCATGTCTTCACATCTGATCAACTTTCAAGCTCAAGCACCTAAACTCAAAGTGCACTTCAAAGTTTTTTGCCTAAATGTCAAGTAGCATATGCAAACTGAAAATTAAGACAAAAATGAATTGTAATGGTTTCTTACTGCCACTGAATGTAATATCACGACTATCAATATACTGGCGGCAGTCTTCTGGTTGCCGCCTTTGCTGGTCAGTTCTGCATGTAGGGTGGGACGCCTTAGCTGGTCATTGCTGCAAGGTTCCGTTAATTTGCTGTTGTCGTGGTTGTGTTTGTCTTCTTATTCTCCATCTGAGGTATTCCACAAGAACTGAATTTGTACTAATTGCAATACCAAATCCAGTGAAGGACGATAGGAGGACCGAGAGAATTGGGCTCACAGCAAGCTGCATAATTCAAGGAAGAATATTAGGAGTATAACTCCGATTGCTGATTGAGACTAAAAGAAAAAAACAACAGGCAATTGCTGAAGAACTTGGTTTTAAACTTACTACTGTATAAAAGATATGAGCAAACAGAATAACCATTGCAAACTGGAAGGAAGCATATGCCCATATGTAACTCCTGCTCACTGTCATCATCAGATGCTAAATCTTTTAGAAAAAGAACTCATGAAATGATATCACGATGCCATGATTTGAGAAATTACCCCAAAACAATATAACCCCCCCCAAAAAAAAAAAGGTGAAAAGGCCTCTTCAGTCCTTAATTTTGAAATTGAGCAAATTGGTCCTAAAGGTGTAAATGGACAGAATGTTCGATGAACTATTCGTATAACGTTCGTTTATATTCGTTTATTAAGCTAAATAAACGAGCATGAACAAAAATTTTATATTCGTTTAATAAACGAATGAACACGAACAGAGGTGTGTTTGGTTCGTTTATGTTCACAAACAAGCTCATTTATTGGCTCATTTATTTGTTAATATATTTTCTTATAAAAATTTCATTAGTATATATTCATAAAATTATCTTAAAACTCGTTTATTGTTCCATTAGTATATATTAATAAAATTATATTGGTTTGTATTTTTTTCATTTATAATATAATTATTAATATTTATATTTAACTATTTTATACCTAAACAATATATGTGTGTATGTATTTATTGTTTGTTTAGTATTTATTAACATTATTCGTAAACATGTTCAATTAAGTTAAATGAACATGTTCGTGAACATTAAACAAACGAATATGAACACACATAATTTTAAGTAAATGAAATGAACAAAAATTTAAAATTCTTAACGAACGGAAATTGAACACAAACAAGCTTAAAAAAAACAAACGAACATGAATAGAGGTTTGTTCGTTTAAGCTTGGTTTATTTATATCCCTTATTGGTCCCTCTCAAAAAAATTGGAGCAATTTAATCCTTGTCAAATTCAAAAGTGAGCAACTAAGAACAATTAAGCATGGGGTTAATCTCTTTTGTTAATTGTACATAATTTTGACTGGTATAGTAACAAATTTAACCTTCAATGTTTACATATTCCGTCATTTTGACCTTAATTCTAATAAATTCAACAAATTCAGTCTCAACATTTACATAAATTTTCCAGGATAAATTTGTTAAATTAGGATCAAATTGACAAAATGTGTAAACTTTGAGAGAGAAATTTATTATTATACCAATCAAAATCATTAATATCACGATTAATTATCCTTAGTTGCTCACTTTCAAAATTGAATGGATTAAATTGCTTTGATTTTTTTGAGAAGGACCAATTTACTCAGTTTAGAAATTGAGAGAGACTAGAGAAGTCTTTTTACCAGTAATGTTCAAACAGTAGGTATTCTAGGTGTTTCATTAGACCAGCGTAGTCAAGGGTGTAAGATACACTCTAGGCATTAGAACCCTTATATTGCCTCAAGCGCAAGGTGCAAAAAAAGCACTAGTCTGAGTGAAGTAAAGCGCAATCTGAGGTAAAATTTTCTTTTTATTTGTGCATAAAGCTTAAGACATAATAAACTCTAAAGTGTGCTCTAGTTTAGAAGTCAATATGCATGATTTCCTTAGGATCCATCAAAGTATAGACTTGATACCATCGCTTTCTTACCAGAGAAGGTAAAAGAAATTGAAGAGAACTTGAACTCCAATTAGGTAGGCTTTTATTATGCCTATCGCCTTAAAAAGAAAGTGTGCCTAGGCACTAGGCGTGTGTTTGATCAAACGGGTCTCATCAGGAAGGGTCTGAGGCGCTTTTGTTGCCTAGTGCACTGCTTAGACAGATTGAATCTCATTGTTACATTAGAAATTTATAACAAGACTGAATCTCTTACATGTTCCATCATGTATATCCTGGTTCTTATGGTTCTGTTGATAAGGACAAACAATTCTACCAAAAGAAGGCATTGAAAAAAATGGTGGAAACTACAGGAAGCTCAAGGGAAACAAGACTTGGAACAAAGATCAAGTTTAATGAGACCATTGTCTACATAAAAACTAATTCCACTGACTAGTTCTATGTTTTTGTTTTGTTTCTGTAATAGACATATTCAAAATTGAAACACAACATATAAGCTTTGTGTTTACTCTTTTTTTTTTTTTGTATTGGTAATGTAGATATTTCAAAATTGTGACAAGAGAATGCTAGTCCATTAGCTAGCAGAATTATCACAAATTCATGTAAAATTCCAGACTTCATAAAATAAAAATAACGAATAAACCTCAGCGAAGGAGAAAATATTAAGGATTCCTTTGTGGGCAAGACTGAAATCAAAAGCACCAAAGATGGAATGAAGATAAATAGGTTTTAGTAATATTCCTAATTAGAATAATTTATTTAGGAATCATTTTATTGAAATTAAAAAGTATATAATTTTAGTTTCATTAATTGTATATATAATTTTAGTTTCATTAATTGTAGTTTCTTATTCCACAAGTTAATTTTAGTTTCTTAGCCTACAAGAATAAAACCCTATGTAACCTCTATTTAAGGGTACAATTTTTAGTAATAAAATGAGACGGTAATTATACTAACTTTCAAAGGTTTATGATTCTCTCTTTCTAACAAGTATTAAGGTTAGGAGCTCCCTTTGACGAGCTCCATATATCATTCATCGTAGGTTATTTTCGTATTAGAAATAGCAACAAGGGGAAGGCTCTCTCAATCGAAGAAACTTTCCCATGAATCATCTGATGACTCAGATCCATAACCTGTCACTGTAACAACTTGGTATTAGACACCACAGGTGATTCCAGCGGCAAAGAAGACCTGAGTGTTTTGTTTGAGGCAAGATTGGTAGAAGCTGAGTCATGAATGACAACATGCATCTCAGAAACCAAGTCCAAACTGAGTAATTTGTTGCAACAATTGTCACTACAACTAAAATAACTTCTTATTGGTTCCAACCAAAACCAAGGAAGGGAGTGATGGGGTTATTGATAGTGGTAACTAGTATGGAAGTCATCTTTACAGATTGGATAACTGATCAAAAACCAATGGTAGGCCTGGCATGGTGCTGTGGTACTCAAAGCTGGATTTCCCAACCTTTGATGGGTTAGAGGACCCCATTGATTTGGTTACGTGTGAGAAAACTTTGAGATTTGACCCACCCTTTTAGGTCAACTGGTTAACTTGAAAAGGATTGGAACAGTTGAGGAGTATCAATTTCAATCTCAAGGGATGTTAGCATGTGCTAGTACAGAGCGAGTGGACCAATAGGTCCACTTGTTTACTATAGGATTAATGGACTAAATTAGGCCTCATGGTGAAAATGCAAAATCCCCCAAAACTTGTTCAGGCAATGAATTCGGCATGAGCCTTTGAGAAGAAGTCACAACTAGCAAGAGTTGGCAACACACAGGCTTGAATACTAAAGACACCAACACTGCAACGACAATTCCCCTTTTTGTTGTGAAAAACAAATTTGGGAATGGTAGGGTGACAACAATAGGGTTAAGTCTAAGTAGTGTGATCCCTGATTTTGTTAACTTGAGCAGGGATGGCATAACGAAGAGATAGGGGTCTTTGCTACAATTGTGATGAACTATACCCATTTGGGCATCAATGTAAAAAATTATTTTGGTTAGAGATAAAGGATCCTGACAATGTTGTGCAGAACCAAGATGAAAGTAGGGGAACTGAATATCCTTGCATGCGATAACGGGCAAAAATTATGCACAAACTATGCAATCCTGAGCTTGTGAACAATCGCTTTTTCCAAGAAGGGAGTAATGTTATGGATGTCTTTGTGGGCAAGACAAGAAGTCAAAAGCACCAAAGATGATATGAAGATAAATAACTTTTAGTAATATTCCTAGGAAGTATTTCATTGCAAATAAAAGCACTTAATTTTAGTTTCTTTAATTATAGTTTCTTATTCTACAAGTTAGTTTTAGTTTCTTAGTCTACAAGAATAAAACCTTATAAAACCTCTATTTAAGTAGACAATTCTTAGTAATAAAATAAGACACTAATTATTCTAATTTATTGTGGTTTATGACTCTCTCTCTTTCTAAAAATTCTTAAGGATAGGAGCGCCAAATTTCCATGTGTTATTCATCATAGGTTATTCTCCTGGTAGAAATCGCAACAAAAGGAAGGCTCTCTCAATCGAAGCCAACTTTCTCATGAATCATCCAGTGACTCAATCCATTACCTGTGACCTTAACAGTAAATTTCATACATTTTCTCAATCAAGAAATGATATACTTACCCATTGTGGAGGCAATCATGGAGGAAAGAAGACCTAAAGCACAGGAGAACGGTAATGAGATGGCTAGAGCACGAGGACCCAAATCAGACACCTGCATATGTTGAAAAATTTTAAAACCACGAATCAACTTGTACTATAAAAGAAAATTGTTGAAAATTAATATGTTAAAATGGAAGAAAATGCCCAAATGTGCAGATATAAAAGCTTAAAAATGAAGCATACATTTTGAGACTTCTTACAGTGCCTTTGACATCAAAATTTTTATAACTTCTAGGGAATAGTTTCAAATGAAAAGAAAGACTTGGTGCAGCAAAAGAAACATCATTACGCAGCCAGTAATATTTTATTTGATGGAAAGTCCTTAGACATTTCAGAGTTCTGTTAGGACAAGAGCAACTATGGACTTAGTAGTCTGCTACTTAGATTAATGTTTGGTAGCAAAGAACCAAACTGTATTGCTGAAAAGCAAATGAGACAGAAGAAAAAATTCTAGGTAGAGACTTTGGGCACATCATGATTAAGAAAGTTCTAGCACCTTAAGCAGATTTTTACACAGTTATTTAAATATTATCAGTCAAAGGATCAAAGAAAGAAATAATGATATTCTCATGCAGGTTATAGCAAGGCCTTTTCTCACAGGATTTTGGGTTCATATGCATATAGAAATGCTACCAATACAAGCAGTGAGAAAGAAATGACTTAGTTGGCAGTGCAGGCAATCAGAAGTATTCAGCTGCTTTGGTTCTTTTGAAAGTGAGGAAAGATTGTATTAGCTATGACACATGTTCTATAATACAACTAGATGTCATCACAAAACAGTGATAAACATACCATCTAATGGCTGCTATCGAAAGATAAAAGAAACTATGGACAACAGGGTAATTAGTACAGCACAGCATATATAAGTGAACAATGCTTACCAGAAGTTGTTCAAGGAAACAGAAGTAAGCCAGTATGCTGACCATGACGAGAACTGGTATATCCTGCCAGACCCTATTGATCAAACAAGCGGAACACTGCTGTTATTAACTCCGAAATCAATTTAAGTATGCAAAAATAGAAACATGGATATTACAGATATAGACTACTCATAATGACCCAAAACTTATCTTCTTTAGTCTGAATGGTTACACAACTAAATGAAAGATGTGGCATACACATTGTAATTACAACAAGGGGAAATCAGCCAATCTAAAATGGATACGGTTAAATGGCCGTATCATGTCATTTTGCAATATTTAGTACCAGATTTTGGGTCATCGAAAAATGAAACACCCAATCTGATACTTCGAAGTTTGGCTCTCATTATTTATGGCCTTTAATTTCCCTTTAACATGGCCATCCATAAAAGTCACATGCATTTTAACATTTTAAATAAGTATAATAAAGATTAATAATTTTTTTTTAAATTACCTTAAAGGCTCACCCTAATTTTGCCTTCTTCTGGACCCCTAACTCCAATCTATCATTAAACAGAAAAGGTAAAAAACTACTCCAAAACTACCTAGATAGGCTTATTATCTTTCTCCTCTTTCGCCATTGTAGATGGTGTGACAAATTCTACTAAAGATAACAAACCAATCAATGAAGTACATAAAGTTACTAGGTAAAAGTCCCGACTAAACTAAATACAAAATTACCAAAATATATTTGCTGTCTAAACAAAATATAAATGGGGAAGGAAATTATCAAGGTCACAATCAGAATAACAGTCAGAGGATTTCTATTTGAAACCTACAACAAGCACTCATGAAACAAAAAGCTATCTAAAACTTTGGAAAGGCAAACTTGCCTGTAACCAGAAACTTGAGCCTGCTGTGGCACAGTCGGAGGTCGTCTGATAACAATCCTTGGATCATTCACTTTCAATAAAGTTACAGGGAGATTCTGAACATCTTGCTTGCAGACATCACATGTCTTGTTTCCTTTGATGCTAAACCACTTCACTGCACAGTCTTTGTGAGCAAGTGCAAGCTCTCCTTTACAGCTACACTCCATCTTCAGAGTCTCACCTCCTTCACCTAGCTCAACCAAGCAAATCCTGCATACTGCTTCTTCTTCAGGAATGTCTTCACCTGCATCTTCACTAGCTGAGAACATGTCAAAAAGTTTGTAAATTATATCTATATCTAGGACAACAATTGTATGGTAAAAGTGATAATGAGATAGAATAACATATTAGTAGACGGGGCCTAACATGGCCTACCTCACATTGACTTATTGAAGTATGAAAACTTTAAGTAGTAATGGTTAAAGATGCAATCTTACTAAGGCACCTCAAACATTTGTAATCAGAACTGGTCAGATAATAAAGCACCTCAAACATGACCACAACAAGATCATATTAAAGGCTAGTTCTTCATTGCTTTTGAAATGTGCTATGAAGAACTTTTGAAAAGTTTGGTTTAAGTTTTGGTATTGCTGTCAAAAAGTGCTTTTGAGAAATAAAATGTTCATTTTAGACGTGTTATTGTAAAGTAAAAAAAATATGCATTTAAATGATGTTAAAGTTCATTAATATTATGATAATTCAATAAAAAAAAATAAGAAAATAATATTATTAATATTTTGATATATGGAATATAAATTTTAAATATTTTTTAAGCAAATAATATGAATTGTTTGTAAAATTTAATTTGAATATATAAATTATATTTTAAATATTAAAAAATAATTATTACAAATTCAAATATATAATGCTATTTATTTGAAATGTGAAATAAATTTCAATAGGAAATAATTTTATACCCAATACAAATATTACATAATACACATTGGACTATATAAACGAGGGATAAAAATGTCATTTGACTCCAAAAGTGTTTTTTTCTAGCTTTTGCGTTTGGGTTCAAATGCACTCTTGACTTCGAAAGCACCTTGTTCTTTATTGCTTACGGTGCAAAAAGTGCTTTTGGCTCTAAAACTACTTCTGTAATGCAATGAAGAACCCACCCTAAGCTCTCAAAGTCAAAGACCAGAATGGTATAAGGCTCCAAATAAATAGTTGAATCTATCCTTAAATGTTTTACAACCATATGGCATACAGAACCTCATTTCATAAGTTTCGTGAATGAAGCAACCAAAGCACCTCTAGAATTTCCTTGGGTAAAACCAGACAAGAATTAGCATACAGATCCTCCATCCACACGAATGAAGTTCATTCCAAAACATTAAATTTGACAAAAAAGGAGAAAACATCCAACTGTAACTAAAACAGTTTGCATACAAGAGGAGAGAAGACAAAGAAAAACATAAGATTGAATATTTTGTAAAGAGTTAAATATCTGAACCAAATAAATCATCTAAATTTAGTAAACAAGTTGGTGTTATTGATTAAAATTTGAAGATAAGAAAGTTAGCACCTACTAATTTCTGTTGATGGGGCATCATCTGGCAAGGAACCCTCAAGTGCTGCAGGACGAGGAGTTGCTGAAATTACACGGACCAAACCTCTTCCAGAATCTGCTCGTCTTACACTTATACGTTTAACATTAACTGGTACTGACAAAGAGCGTGTCATACTATGTGGCTGAACTACTGAGTTCTGTAGGCAAAAAGCATCCTTTTTAAATAGCATAAAGAAATATTTAGGGGCATAGATATTTGTTCAGTGAATTCCTAGTTGCACCCTAAAATGACCATAAAGTATCAATAAGCACCAGAACTAAGTTACGAATGAGACAAAAAGCACTTACAGTAACATGAGACTGAGCATCTATATGTCTTTCCGGTATAGGCTTCGGACCTGAATACGCAATTGGTGTAACCGGTAAAGAATGTGCTACCTTTGTTGAAGGGAACAAAACTTTGTTGAGAGAAAATGACCTTGAAGTAGAAGGCTTCTCCATAGAACTATCAGAAGGAGGTGTCTCTGGAACTAAAAGAACCATCTTCTCACCTTTTTGGCACAAATTATTTACCCTAAAACTCCTTTGTGGAAGAAGATTTCTAACAGAGGATCTGATTTTAGCTGAATGGGGTCTAGGAGGCAGCCCTGCTTTAGTCGAACTAGGACTTGGGTCAGAAGGAATATCTACAGTTGTAAAATCATAGAAAGAACTTTCCAAAGACCTCAAAGGTATTTGCAAAGAGGAGAGATTTGGTCGTCTAGACTGATGAACCAAAGAGACTTCTATACTTTTCTCCATTTCAATACATACCTACAATCCATCACAACCTTTCATAAATATCAAAATTGTATCAAGCAACAATGAGTTGGAAAGAAAATAAGTGAAAACAAAAACTACAGACACCATTTCAACAGCAATGTATATGTTACATGACACTACACAAATCACAATGAAAGCTTTAGAAAGAAGCTTAACATATAGCTATGACCAGGGATTAAGATTGCAGTCCTGGATGCATTTTTGGTTGTCACCTTTATCACAGTTGCTGACATAACGAATACTATCGCAAGCAATCGGTGAATATTGATACGGAGAGACCCGAAACTTCAAAATGGCAGCCCCTAACATCAGGGATTTAAATAACGGTCGCGGTCGCGTTTTCGGTCGCGTTACGTTTATCGCGGTTGCGGACATAACGGATGCTATTGCGGTCATCGCAGGTGTCGCGGTCGTGAATTTTTTTAAAATTCGCACAATTTATTGTAAAACATTCCAAGCCTTTTCCACAACTTCACTACTCTCCTTACTCTCTTCAGTAACCAAGGGCTTAACTTGACCACTTAGTTCTCCAATTTTACCGACTATTGCATGGCTTCCACGTTGTTCTTTACACTTGTGCACGTGTAAATCAAACAAACTCCTCTTTGTTCTTCACTTAAATTTTTTTATCAACAAATTCAACGTTTCATTACTTGAAAACACAGAGGAAATACACCCCCAAACTACTTTCTTTCAAAAATATTTCAGGAGAAAGAAAGTGAGTGCAAGTGTGCAACAGTTGTTCTGGTTTCAACAGCAACATGGATATTGCTTCAGCCTACAAGTATATCAGTTCAACTTCATCACTGTCGCTTCATGGCTCATCATGTTCATCCTTGCTTCACTTTTCCTTTGGGGAAATGTTCTCAGGCTTCTCGGATGTTCAAAGTCTCTCATTTGTTTTTCAGGTGGTCATACAATCGGCATATCCCATTGCCCAGCTGTTTCGCGCCGGTTGTACAATTCCACTGGCCCCCGCAGAATCGACCCAACCATGGACAGCAAGCACGCTGAAAACCTCAAGATCTTAGCTACTACTCACTCTTGCTCAAAAGAAGGGGTGGGCTGTGAACCTAAGCTAATTCTTTTCTCTATTGTACCTGAACGGAATCCCCAACCTTCATCTCATCCTTCAATCTGATGCTGCTTTAACCACTGTAACGGAAAATAACGGGAATAGCGGCCCGTTATTCCCGCAATTGGCCGTTACCCGTTAAATTGCGGCCGCGATCCACCGCTATTGGTGTGACTCCGCTTCATACCGCTATTTTTAGCAATAGCGGTTTCGGACGGCGCCACTACCGCTATATAACGGCCGCTATTCCGATATCGGTCCGCTATTTAAATCCCTGCCTAACATCTAGTTCCAGCAAACATTTAAATCTATGGCTAGTTATTGATAGAACAATTGGTAAATAAAGTGCAAAAATAAACCTAGATCACATTCATTGTATTTGGAAATCATAAAGTACAATTTTTACAATCAATATGAGGGTTGGGCACTTTTCCCGTTAATTTATTATTCGAAAACGATAAACAGTGCTTCCGGCGACATGAAGAAATTCAGAGTTGGTCATATCAACAAAGCAGTGGAAAGGTTTCCAAGCACAACTTTACTCAAATTTTGGGAAATTCTAATAGATTGGGTTTTGTAGGTATTCCAAGCACAAGGAAATAGAAATTCTAATAGAGCTTCATACAACAAATCATCCTCCAACTACTCATTTAAAACCAAAATCCCATAAATTTGTTATTTACTACTCACAACACCAATTATAAATAAACGGAAAGTGGGACAAAATATCAGTAATATTCAAATAAGCTCCTCCGCATCAAGCCTAATCTAAGAATGGCGCACATGAACAAAAATTAAATAGATCAAAATTTTGTTTTTTTGGTTCATCTCATCTATTTTATAATATTATGAAATAAAAAATCAATTGAACAAGGAAACAAAACAAGTTGTAAGCTAAATCCAGTAAAATTTCACCAAAACTAGATCAAACGAAGCTTGATTCCAGTCAATTACAAATATTAAAAAAAATGGCTGGTAACCGGATTGGTGAAAAAAATCACCAGTTAGCAATCTATAATAACAACAATAGTAATAAGTAAAATACCTGAGCATGATTTGAAGGATCTGATGAAGAAGAAGATGCTTCCCTGCGTTGATGTTCAGCAACTGAATTCTCCATCACCTCCTCCCCCTCCTTCAATCCAATGGAAAATAGAAAAATAAAAAGCAAAAAATTGCTTCTGTTAGAATTAAATTTTCAAAAGAGAGAGAGAGAGAGAGAGAGAGAGAAAAAAGTAGAGTGCTTCAGTTAGAAATCAAATTTCTTCCCAGTTTCCTTCTTCTTCACTCCTAAATAGACCGGTCATACTTCCTACAGTTAAAAATAAATATAATAAAATATAATGATTAAATTTATTAGCCATCTTAGTCCAAATTGGTCAGTTCATTTTCAAAAGCCACTTAACCTTCTTTAATAAATAATTCCAAAAGCACATCAGTTTGACGTTACCTTGTCAAGCCAATTCATTGTTTTGTTTTTTCTGTATTAAAATACGAAAAATATAAATATATAATAATATTTTTAATTTAATTAGAATTTTTATAAATTAAATTTAAATAATTAAAAATATAATATGGATGAGAATAGTTTATTTGCTATATATACTCAACTTATTTTCATTCTTTTGCATTCAAATCATATTCTCTCAATCTCTTAATCCTATTAATCTATTCTCTCAACTATCTTATTCTCAATTGTTCATTCAATTTCTCTCAAATTATTGTTGTCTTAATTTTATATTTCATAATTTCTTTAATTTTTATAATTTTAAAAATGTTAATGCCTCTTATTCGTTTGAATGACAAACACATTTTTGGCGTCCAAGGTTAATGGTAAAAAATATTATTAAATTTTTTAATTTTAATTAATATAATTATTAAGTTGTTAACATTATTAATTTTATAAATTTTTTATGTTTATATAATCATACCGAAAATCAGATTATTGGGACGTAGATACACAATTTAAGTGTGAGTGCACCGCGAGTTATTGAGCACTCCTTTCAAGAGATGAAATTCTTGCACATGTCTCATATGTTCGGGGGGACTAAATTGGATAGCATAGTTTAACCAATAATAATGTCCCTACATCATTCCCAATGAGTAGAATGTCATCGACATATAGAACGAGAAAGATCGTCTTTCCATCCCCTAAACGTTTATAAACACAAAGTTCATCTACATTTTGCTCAAATCCAAAAGTCTTAATCACTTGATAAAATCTTTGATTCCATGAGCGGGATGTTTGCTTAAGTCCATATATGGATCTAAGCAGTTTGCAAACTTTATACTCATTTCCTTTAGTTATATATCTGGTGGGTTGCATCATATAGATGCTCTCTTCAAGATAGCCATTCAAAAACGTTGTCTTAACATCCATTTGCTAGATCTTGTAATCGAGTGTCATTGTAATGGATAAAAATATGTAGGTTGACTTGAGCATGGCAACCGGAGAGAATGTTTCTTCATGTTCGATACATTCTTTCCGAGTATAACATTTTCCTACAAGTCTTGCCTTATAAGTTTTCACTTTTTCATTCGTATTTTTTTCTTCTTGTAGATCTATTTACACTCTAATGGTTTTATCCCTTCCGGTAAGTCTACAAGTTCTCACACTGGGTTAGAGTCCATAGAATTCATTTCAACTTTCATAGTTATTTCCCTGAGCTTGGAATCAAGACTCTTCATCACTTCATCACTTCATCACTTCATCATACGTGAGTGGGTCATCATCTTCCTATTTTGTAAACTCAGTGTAAAAACACTTCTGCCTGATTAGAAGAACTCAAGCCTACAAAAGACCCTTCCACTGCACTGAAGCACCTTATGCTGCTAATCGTTTATTGGTCTACTATTAGGATTTGGTTCTGAAATCGTTTCAGTAGAGTTTTATATATTTCCTAAAAGTTCCTTGAGTACCTCTTTACTTTGAGGTTTAAATTCATTTATGTAGCTTTCTTCAAGGAAAGTAGCATAAGTTAATACTATAACAGTTTGCTATTTCGAGTTATAAAACAAACCACCCTTTGTTCCCTTTGAATATCCTATAGACATGCACATTTTGTCTGTAAGTCTAACTTCCTCGCATCTTTATCCAATATGTGGGTCAGGCATCCCTAAATCCTCAAATGGTTTAGACTTGGCTTCTTGTCATGCCATAATTCGTATGGAGTTTTCAATGCTATCTTAGTTGGCACATCATTCATAATATAGCAAGTCATTTGTACTGTAACAACTCATTTTTCAGTGAAATCGAAACAGTGGTTTCGGGACAACAAATCCGATCCAAAAATAAAATTTATTTTTATTTTATTATATGGTCCATGTTATGTTAGAAGTGTCATGTGAAAAGTCTGATAAGAAAATTTTATTGATTATGTGCTTAATCGCGAGAAGGACTAAATCGCATAAAATGCAAAAGTTGAATTCTAGTAATTATAAGGATTAAATAGCTATGAAATTCAAAATTTGAGGTACTTATATGGTAATTATACCATTAAAGAAAAGTATGTAGATATTTTGGTGACTTATCCATGGAAATTTAGAAAAAGGACAAGAACTAAATTGAAATTTGAAAATATTTAATTAATTAAAAAGATGATAAAAGATATCATCTTATTTTTATATCATCTTCAAGCTAAAACACATGTAAACCCTAGGAGAGAGAGAAGAAACTTTCATGGCTTAATTGGGTAAGTTTCCTTGTCCTGTTTTTAGAAATTTTGATATTTTTGAAATCGGGATAGCTTAATATTTCTATTTGGGGGATCAATTTGAAAAGTTATCAAAGTATGAAATTTGGGTCATGGATTTATATGCTGAAAATTAGAAATTTATGGTAGAAAATGAAAGGTTGCTGATAGATAAACAACTTTTACAAAGTGATTTTTGATGAAAACATGGTTTAAGGACTAAAATGTAAAGTTGTTAAAATTGATGAAAAATTCTGAAATTTATAGAAAATATGTGCTGTAACTTTGAAATTTCGGTTAGGCTTGGAATAGGGATTAAATTGCATAAATTTTATTTTCTGAGCCTAGGGACGAAATTAGAATTTATGGAAATATTAAGCGTAAAATGGTAATTTTTCTTAAGATGTAAATTGAGTCCAAATGAATATGAAATGTATGAAATTGATGATTAAAGTTATTTATATAGATCCAAACATTTAGATCGAGGAAAATAAAAGGTTTCAGATTAGTAGATTTTACACGCGACAAGTAGGGGTGTTCATTCGGTTAACCGACCGGTTAATCGACCCGAAATTACTATAACCGAATTAACCGACCTTCCAAAAATTTTAACCGTTAACCGAACCGATTTTTTTTAAAAAAATTTAACCGAACCGAAATTTTTTCGGTTAATAAGGTCGGTTAACCGAATTAACCGAAAATTATGTATTTTTTATTTTTGGTTAAAAATTACCCAAATTACCTGAATTACCCGAATTACCCGAATTAACCGAATTAACCGAATTACCGAAAAATACCCGAATTTTTTTATTTTTTATTTTTAAAATTTAAAAAATTTATAAATTATTAAAGTAAATTGGGTTTTAGACTTTAGTAAATTGGGTTGTCTTTTAGTTTTAGTTTTATTGGATTGGGTAATTGGGTAAACTTTAGTTTTAGTTTTATTGGGTTGGATAATTGAGTTTGGGTTGGGTTGGATAATTTTATTTATTAATTTTTTCGGTTAACCGAAAATTTTCGGTTAACCGACCGGTTTCGAACCGAATTAACCGTTAACCGAAAAATCATAAAAAAATTAACCGACCCCCGACCGAAAAAATTCGGTTAACCGACCGAATTCGGTTAATCGGTCGGTTAACCGAATTTTTTCGGTTTTACCCGAATTATGCACACCCCTAGCGACAAGTGTCGAGGTAAGTTCGTGTAACTTAATCGAACATGTAAATATGATTAATTGAATTTTTTGTTTATATGTAATGTGACTTATATGGATTTGAATTATTTGATTGCTACAATGAAAAATTGAATACGTGCTTGTAATGGTGGAAAAAGGGTTAAGTTCCATTTGTGTACTGAATTCCCGATGAGTATATGTGCTTTCTTGAAATGAATAAAGTCTTGCATTTGTTGCAGATGGGATTTAGCTCAGACAAGTAATCCTATTAACCTCATTATAGAAAGGATTTAGCCTGGACGAGTAATCCTGATATAATACCTTTCAAAAATATGTTACAATTAGGATTTAGCCTGGACTGGTAATCCTAATTGAACTCTTCTGAGCATACATTATATAAAGGATTTAGCTTGGACTGGTAATCTTGTTATACGATATGTGACTCGAGAGTGTGTTCCTCGATTAAGTTACCTAATGGGTACTCTTGAAAAAGAGTTGATGGGTTATTGAATCGTACACCTTGAGTGTACCATTTGAGTATCCATCAAAATTACAATGATTCAACAGACACAAAACCTCTTGGCATGATAAGAGAATTATGTAATGAAATAAATGATGTCTTAAAGGAAAATAGTATGAAAAGCTCATCTATATTTACTTGATTGATATGAAGATTTTGTTACTTAATTGATATGAAGATTTTGTGACTAACATGTTTGATTGAATGTATGTGTTTAGGCAATTTTGCTAAGTTGATGGAAAACATGATATTGTATGCTTAGATTTAATAAACGGGTTTGGTAAGTTTAGTTTCCATTATACGAACTTACTAAGCATGTAATGCTTACTCCGTTTTATTTTACCCTGTTTTATAGTGCTCGGAAGCTCGCGAAGGTTGGGGATCATTAAAGCATCATCACACTATCCACTAGTTTATTTTAGGTATACACAGTAAAATTATTTTGGTATAATGGCATGTATAGGCTAACTTGGCCATAGATGGCTTAAATATGTGGTTTGTAATCTAGCCATTGGAATGGCTAGTAATGGTTGTTTTTGACATACTTGTAATGTCATACTATGATAGCTATATACATGTTAAATGGTTGTTCAAATTATACCTATCATATGAAATATACCAAGGTAAGATTATAAACATGTATGCATAAAAGGATATGCCTTGTTGAATGATGTAATTTGCTTAATTTGAATGCTTGAATTGGCTGGTATTGGATGTGAGTTTTAAGTGCAGGTCATTGGTGTAATTTTGGGTTAGAAATGAAGCTAGAAATGGCTTTATTTTGTCCACATGGGCTTGTGGTTAGGTCGTGTGTCCCTTGTACCTTAAATTCAAGAAAACAGAATGCTCAGAATTGAGCACACGGGTAGGGACACGGGCGTGTGTCTCAGTTGTATGTGCTACAAGGCCTAGAACACGGGTGTGTGTCTTGGCCGTGTGAAACCTGCACCTAATTTTGAAAGAATTTAATTAACCATACGGCCTAGCACACAGACGTGTAGCATGGCTGTGTGCACAAGTCAAAGAGTTACACGGGGTCAAACACAGCCTACAGCACGGACGTGTCCTAGAGTCACAGGGGCATGTCCCTTGGACCATACGAGCGTGTGAGCCTTATAACTTAGAAAATTTTTGAAATTTTGTGAAAAATTCTTAGAATTTCTGATTAAGTCCTGACTTGATTTTGATGTTCATATTTCTGAATGTTTCATGAAAAATTGTTAGAAATTTCGTGACTAGAGTCACAGGGGCATGTCCCTATAACCATAATCGTTTCCTGAATGTTTTCAATTTCTCCATTTCTATTCATTTTGTTCTTTTTGATTCAACATGCAATTCATTTATAGTTTCAACGAGCTAGTGAAAGGACTGGTTGTACATATGAATTTAAAAATCAGATGATTTATAACTAAGTTCCAATATAGTATTGTGATTGAGCTCCCTCTAACGAAATACCATTATGAAAGCAACTTAATTAGTGCTCGTCTAATGACATTTTCATAAGTGTGTTACCCTTATAGGATATCCTTAATCTCTTTGGGATAATGTTTGTTCTCCCAACATGATCTTATTTTATCTAATAGTAATCATTACATCTTCCTTTATGAAAAGTCAATTACTATCAAATATTAATCAAGTTATTCATCACAAAGATGAACAGTTCGGGGCCACGTTTACTTTTCATCAACCATGTAATGCCAATAAAAGGATATCATTTACCCATGTTTTGGGCTATGAATTCCATTGTTATGAATAACGCTACATACGACAGAAGTCGTACACCCAGCGCACCGACTTTCAGTTCCTTATCTATTCAAACTTAGGCTTTTACTTACATCAAGGTGTACGAGTCACGCATATATAGTCTACCATCCACTCAGGATTTAGGTATACCACACAATGAACGTCACATGTGAATAAATCCATAAACAGATTTAGGATCTATTATTCTTAGGTCTAGTCCGATGTACTATTAGTCTAGTCAGTCACATTTATGTCTCTATCTTCTGGGAGTTATTCACTCCAATGCCCAAGACAAAGCATCTCTCCAATTGGACTTGATAGACGACATCTTAGTTTTTCAATCAGTTTTCTCATTTCCAATTAGACTACAAACATGTTTAGGTTTGTCTACTAATACAAGCTGTCTTTCCGTATCACGATCCGACCATGTAATAATGCTCAGTATTACTTTACTTTAAACATTAGACAACCAATTAGCAACATTTGTTTCCATTTTTCTTTGCATGCAAAAACCATCTGAAAACAATCATATAAAGTATATTAATGTAATCATTAAATTTGTTTTATTAATCAATCTATTCAAAAAAATTACAAGTTTACAATTGAATATACTACACTCAGGGCACCAGATCCAACATAGGTTGTAGGGAGTACTATTGTAACACCCTAAACCCGGCCTAGACGTTACGACCGAATCCGGCGTGTCACATTGAAGTTTTTTTCGAAAACCATGTTTTCATTGAAAACCCTTCTTGATGTTTAGAAACTGTTACCATTTAAACTTGAATAAAACCTTAGCCTTATTTTTTTTCCAAAACGTGATTCATTGTAATAATCAAAGCATTGTTAACAACCTTGTAAAATCTTATGGGAAACTTTGAAAACTTGTAAACCTTTGTAGTGGCAGAAACATGTTATTTTAAAAAAACAGTTAAGTATTGAAAAAAATCAAACCTTCTTTTTAATGGCTTAAAGTGAATGGATACTACGCACCAGGTAGGATTCAAGAAAAGAGGAGGTGAGTCAATTAGACTGCTTAAGTATCTAGCTCTTCCATGATCCAATCCTAGACATGCATACTTCCATTGCCACACTTTAAGCTTATTACTTGTCCACGAACAACAAATTAAGTTTAAGTCTATTTAAAATATTTATTTCCTTTGAAAACATTTACGTTGCGAAAGCTTTGCTCGGTTATCGTGATATTTTAAAAATAAGTAACTTTTATAAAAACGCGCCCTAGAGCTAACCAATTTAATAACCCAAAATATTAAAAATAATAAAAAGAGCGGCCTTATTACAACTTTAACCAGAATAAAAATAATCAAAATAATAAATGCGAAACTTATTTTAAAGAAAAGAAAACTTAATCTTCGTGGCCACTCTGAATCCCGCCCAGCTCCAAGTCCATCGATCTAAGGCTCACCTGCAAAGATGGGAAAAAGGGGGGTGAGTTTGGAAAATTCAGTGTGTAAAGTATCCCAACCAGAGCCCAAATCAGTTCAAGCTTTACTGGGCCTAAGCCCTATTCAGAATTTAGTGTTAACTAGGCCTTAGCCTATATCAATATTAATCTTGGTCATAGCCCCTTACAGTAACAGGGTATACTGGGCCTAGCCCATATCAGTATTAATCTGGGCCCATTTCAATACAGTCTCATATGATTAATGCATGATAACCCCATCCAACCCTGCACTTGCCTCCGTCCATCCCTACACTTCCTGTGGGGAATAAATCACCCACGCCATCCCTACACTTACAGTGTTAGCACCGGTTGCCGCACTAACTATAATCCGCAGCAAAGCTGCTTATATCAAAATATGTGGCACAGCCACCAGAACGGGTTCTTCCTCCATAACAAAACCCAACCCCATGCAACAGATATACATGTCATGGCATACAACAAACATAATCAGAATATCATGCATTTCAGTCAAAATTAACCCTAGGGGTATAACGGTCATTTTGCACATAGGGGTAAAATGGTAATTTTCATACTTAGGGGTATTTCAGTAAAATTTACTATTCTAGAGTTTACATACATATTATAACCATTAACACATTAATAGAATAACTTATCGAGCGTTTTTACCGAATTGGGCCCGTTGGCCCGCTAACTCGTTTTCAGCCCATTAAGCCCAAATATACCGAAGTGCACGAAATTGCGCACTCTGCAATCATACTACTTGCGATTACCAAAATTAACAACCAAACCACCTCACAAGCGCTCGCACGCTCGCAAGTTCACAAATGCCGGCTTTCTAACTTTTCGGGTTTTGCCGATCTAGTCTATGAGTGGGTGTCATTTACACACCTGTTTTATGACGATTCGCTAACGAGATCTCCCCCATGATTAACCTTGTTGATCTTACTAGCCTCCAAATAGATCTTGATCGCTAGCCTTCGATGCGCACATATAAAAAAAACCGAATGAAAAATACTTAATTTTAATCTTGGCAAAAATCGATAGTCTCCCTAAAGTATTTAGGGGTTTTCAGATTATCCTCGAATTACTAAATAAAGAAAAAATAAGATCTGAATGCTTACCACCAAAGACGTTCTTGTCAGAAGCGTTTCCAATACTTTTCAAATCTTAGATCCACTGTGAATCTATCTTAATCGCAAGTAGGAAATAGATCTAAAAATTAATTCCCGAATCACTAAAGTATGGATGTTTCGGATTTTAGTATAATGAAAAAGAGAAAATAGAAAAATGGAAAAGAGCAGATGACAGTACAGATTCGGCTTTGAAGGAAATTAAATAAGGAAGAGATGAGATAAAAGAAAAGAAAGAAAAGAAGAGTAGAAGAAGATAGGTTCGGTTATTATCGATGAAGGAAAGATGAACAAAAAGGGAATAATTCATAAAAGCCAAAATTAAAAGAACAAATACGGTACTTAATGCTTATTAAAAATTCTTTCTAATTTCAAATTCCCTTGCTTTGCTCCATGAATTAGGCATTTGAAATTCATCCAACCACCTAGTAGCCTTATCCACCGTTTAACCGCTTCAGCCTGCTGCCTGGGAAGAGTTTTGGTCCAACTCTACTACTCTCCCACATGCATGCAGCAAAAAGGGGCATCCGCGCGCTCAGCAGCTCAAAGCTGGGCCTTCCACACGCATAGGCACGCTGCTGGCCACTGCGTCGTAGTTTGCTCTTGGATATATGACAGTCGCAATTAACTTTAAACGGATATATGACAGCCGCAATTAACTTTAAACCTTACCTGCTGAAGTCTTGGTCCGCCTAAAAACAAACCAAAATAACGCCAGCACCTGGATTTGAACTCGTGCCCTCTCAGTCCCTGTAACGCGCTACTGCCGCTGCACTGAAGCTCTTCTCATGATATAATCTGCTCACAAATAATCTTAAGACTTATCTGCTGCAGTCCCGATTTTGTTTAAAAATAAAGCAAAATATGCTACTTACCAGACTCGAACTCTTAACCACATGGACACTCTTAACGCCTCCTTGTCACTTGACCACGTGCCTCTTTTGTGTTACCTTTCCTCTCGAAATATTTATAAGGCCTTCTTACGGAAATTCTTGGTTGTAAAAAAAACAACCATTTGCACACGCCGTGCCTTGAACCCAGGCACCTCCCATGCCTTTCCTAGCGTACTTAGCCACTGGGCCAGGCGTTCCTTCATGCTAAAACTCAGCCTAATTTATTAATAAGGCCTACTACCCAGATTTCCTTAAGAGGCCAAATTTAAGAATTTTGTGGGTCGAACCCTGGACTTTTCCCCACACTATAAGCCCTTCGTTACTTATTTAATTACCAATAATAATAATTTTATAAATATATCTAACAATAAAATTTTCAAATAATATAGTAAATAAAAATTTTCATAAAAATTTTTCAAACATACATACAGTATATATTTTTTTTTCTTAAACGATAATATTTAAAACTTCTTAATTATTCAGGTTTTCTTCTATCCGAATCCCAGACTTAAGGCCAAATTCTTTCTAGGCCCAATTTTTGGGGCGTTACAACTGTAACACCCTATACTCGGCCCGGTCGTCTAGCCCAAGTTTTAGGATGCTACACCATCGTCTCACATTGATTTCATTATAATCGTCACATTTAGTATACAAGCATTTTTATTTTCTTTTGTTACTATAATAATCATGCAAATTTTAAGACATACAAATTCAAATTAACATTTAACCATGCTAAACTACGACAAACAAACATCAAATAGACATACCTCGAGCATTGGGACCATTTAGCAAATTTTTGCAAAAATGTTACGTAGGTATCGATATTGCCTCTAATGTATCGATATCTCTTTTAAGTGGTATCGATACCACATGAAAAATCGATACCAAACTAGCATTATATTTCTCACCAAATATCAAAACATTGAAAATTATTAGTACCTTTCGCAAGGTATCGATAAACTTATCTCGAGTATCGATACTTGGGATAAGGTATCAATACCAATTTTATATTCTAATTTACTGCACTTTCGAAATTACAAAGGTATCATTTTATTAATCCTATTACTAATACCTCAGCTCCAGACTGCCAAATTTTAGCATATATCAGCACTTAGATTTTTTAAACTCAACCCTAAATAACATGCTTCATTCACTTAATCATTCACTTAATTAAGTAAACATCAAAGTATCCAAAATAATAGTCTAAATATCACATTCAAGTCCACATACCTCCAAACATAAATAGCATGCAAATAGCCCAAAAATGTCTTAGCAAAATGAATATAAAATCTTCCACATTGCCTTAAACTCTCATATAAAAAAAACCATAAACACGTACTATAGCGACTAAAGAATGGCTTGGATCAATCCCTCAAAGGCCACACCGCTCACACCGGGAACACAACTACTCTACAAAGCTTAAAATGGAGTGGGTGAGCTTAACAAGCTCAGTGAATGCTCAGAACAAACACTACGCAAACAAATCACTATGCATCAACTAAACAGACATATCTCATATTCATAACATATTTAACTCTAATGTCATATTTCACACATTTAATCATCTTCCATATATACCATTACACAATTATCACTTTAACCACATGATTATTTAAACATATATCATAACACAAATAAACCATATTTAGTCACATCTAATCATATTATAAAATAGTTTGGCTCTTGAGGTTATGAAACATAAAATGGACTCTATCATCACACATCGAATACACGAATCTCCACCATACCAAAATGGCTCATAGAGTCATCATGTACCATAAGTGAAGCATATAGCTAACACTCTCCAACACACCAAACATACATATCCTAATGAGTGGAGCCTAGTTCACATTCCCTTATCTCTTCAAAAACTATCATTGGGCCTCAACGCCCTAAAATCAGATAACAAAGGTGAGTATTCACAATCCTATGGCATGCCAATTATATCCAATAGTCTCATAATAACATAAGGCCAAAATATCCACATTATTATCACATATTTACTTACCGATTTTCCTCACATATTCACTGTATATTCACATTATTAGCACATTATAAACACTGTCACATGGCATGAATAACATACCCACATATTTACTGTAACAGGGCATGAACAACACACCTTCATATTCACTTTCACATCAGCCATCATAAGTTTATAGCATATGTCATAGCAATATCATATATGTTCATAATTTCACAATTTCACGAGCATACATATATCACATTTAGAGTAGGGGTTTGGGCTACCTCCAAATTCCCAATTACACAATGAATCATCTATGATTAGCTATTCCAAAATACTCACCAGAAATATGCTTTTGCTGAAAAGTCGAAAGCTTAAATAAGCTTTTCTTTGCCTTTGTCTTTACTCGTTGAAGGTCCTACTGAATCTGACACTTGAACAAGACAAACCGCACAAATATACAATCAAAAATCAGTTATTAACTCACCTTAAACTGTAAAAAACAATAGTCTAAGCTACGTTTTCTCTTAATCAAAACCTTCGACATATGAAGCTTTAAATTCAATTATCTCAGCCTACGCTTAATCTTTCCACATGAAAAGAATTCTGTTCACCTAAATATTCACCTATGACTAATTCCCAACCTTTAAATTATATAAAACTACACGTTTCAAGGTATCAAAATTTTTCGATAAGTTTTGGCCATTATAACGAATATTCATTAAAATTTGATAAACTCTTAACGAAAATTCAAAGTAACTTTAGAAACTTCTAATTATGTTATAACAAGTTGAAAAACACTTTAAACCCAAGTTTTAATCCACAAACTCAAAAACCACCATTAATGGCCAAAATTTCAGCTTTTATCTAAAATATGTATTTTAATGGCTAGAAATTCGATTTAAAAGTCTAGATAACATTTTAAAGTAATAGGAAGATGATTGGTTACCTTGAATGTAAGAAAAATGAACTTTGGCGGAATTTCAGAAAATTTACTATTGAAGAAGATGATGAAATTAATGAAGTTTTTTGGTGTTTTCTTGGTTTCAATGGAGATTTATAGTTCAAAGGATGATGGAAATCAAGAGGATTTACGGATTGGATATCAACTAGCAAAGAAGAAAGAAATAACGTGAAACATGCTGCAGATGGAGGGTTTAGGTTGATTTGAAAACTCTAGTTAAATTGTTTCATAAAAACTCTCAGTTTTGACTTTTTTACAAATTGGTCATATTTCCAAAATTAAAGGTATTTAAAACTTATTTTCAAAAATTGACTCAATTCTCTAATAGTCATTGTCAAAAGCATTATCAAATACCAACCTTACGAAATTCTGAGCACATATAGGCTAAAATTTTTAAAATAGCCTCGAAACTTCTAGGTTTTATTTTAGGGTATGACAAGTATATCATCTATTCTTGAAAACCCTATGTTAAAACCAAAATCACTTGTGGATTACCTACCAATGTAACTTGATGGCATACACATATAAGTGTTTCCAACATAGAACATCGTTGTTCAAATTTTGAAATAAAAAACACTAACAGAATGTCGTGTCAGGGTGTCGAATTTTGGGTTACCAACTAACCCTGAATGTTGGCCTGATTGTACGCCAAAGTTGAAATCAAGGGTTAAAACTAATGAATGCCTTCCCATTGATGATTCCTACATTTCCTGATAGGAGCTTTGTAACAATGCTGTGAACCCACTGCACGACCATATGGTTAGACTTTCTGCTTTTTGTTCCTAATAGACATTAACTAGAATTGTTGTCGAATTCGGAGCATCTTCCTCGACATCAAAATAGTGGGCATATAACTCTAGTATAGCATTTCCGTTAGAGCAATGCGAATCGAACATCGCCTTGACCTTTATATCACCTTTGAGCTCAAATATATCATATCTAAATAGGTTCAGTGACGTTATATATATATATTTCAAGCTCGAAATTCTTATCTAGCCAGAAGTTGACACATTCCTTCTAATTCTTGACCGAAGCTCATGCAATTTTATGCTCTAGGTGAAAGTTAATTTTGTAGATTGGGTTGATACAAAAATGACCCCAATTTTGGTGTCACAAATTTGACTGTCGTAATATATGACGGCTCTAATTCGTCTACTCATGTTCAACCAAATAACCTATTTCACATGTTTAAAGCCAAAACATTAAATAGAAAAATGAGTACATATTATTCAAATTCAAACAACGACACTTACTTGAACTAATTTACGTTGTTGGACTGGTTTTTGAAATTTAGATTTTTTACATAAACAATCTTCTCCTTATGCAAATCTCTTTATGAAAACAATCTGCTCGGAATTTCAGTATGGAACCTCTAAACAAAATGAATTAAATTTATAGGAAATAATACCCTCGGATATCAAACATAACTTAAAAATGTTGAAAAAGATTGAACGTGACAAGCCTAAAAACTGCTTCTAACAAAAAGCGTTTTCTTGAAAAGTCTAAATAGTTTTGAATAGTTTTTCAAAATGTTAAAAGAGTTTTTCTAAAAAAATTAGGATGCGATGTTTGAATTTTATTCTGGATTCTACGGCTCAAGAATCCCAAGTTTAGGGTAGGATTCAGGGGTGTAACACCCCATGCCTGACCTGATCATCGGATCCAGGTATGGAGTGCCACAAGTTAAAACTGTTGAACTAACAAAACCATTTGAAGACCAAATATTTTAACTTGGTAGACACCCGCTAGCTGGAATGATGTCCCAATATTTTGAAAAACATATAGAAAGTTGAAGGCGATTTAAAGTAGTACTACACAAGCTATACTTGGGATGTGAGTAAATTGTAAGTGCCAGAAGCTTTATAAATATTCACAAGTTCGGACAAAATCACTAATGAGTTATCGCTCAAGTAGCAGTTTAAAATTCATCCCTAAGGACTGGTATCACATAAAAAAAGTCTGACATAAAGCTCAGCAAGGCTATACATAAACATCATGAATTACAAAATAATATTTTTTAATACAGGCTTATAATTTCAAACTGACGGCAGCTAACAGACATCCTAATACCTTAACAATTACATGTTAAATCAAGGCAATAGATGGCTCACAAATAGGCTACAAATTTGGTTGATTCCCTACAATGGTATGTCCACCTAAAAGCCTGAAAATAAGAAGAAAGAAACTAAGTAAGTTCATAAGAAATTAGTAAATTCCAAGGAAGTATAATCCCATAATAAGGTCCAACAGACATTATGAGACTAAGACTTAAATTGACAAAAAGGTGCGCCACTTCTAGCGGATACAACTCTCTTTGTTATGAAGTATCCACTGGCGGATACTTCCAAAAATAGACTCAGCCTCATGGCGGACACTATCCGCTATTGAAGACCCGGGTATAACAGACACGAGGCACAATTGCTCTGCGTGTACGCCATCTTTGTAGACTACCTTTTTATGACTGTTTATCGTACAATTTACACTTTGTTATACACAACATACACCCTTTTTATTCCGCATACTCTCTTCCTTATGCTAGCTTTTAATCCTAGTTATGCAGAACCATTTTTCCTGTATCTTTATATAGCTCATTAGAGCCTTTAAACCAATCGTATCCTCCATACCTCTATTATTCCTCCTTCTATTTTGAACACATAAGTGTTCCTCTACAAGGTCAGGTATTCACCAGTCACTCTTTACACTAGAGTGCCATACTGGAGGCAAAGCATAATATCCTATGTCGAAACCATTTTCAAATTCTGTTTTGGAAAATGGGAATCGATTTTAAAAAACGAAAACGGGAGTCGCCACCAATCTTTTTAGGTGTGATTGGATCACCTTTAAAACATTTTATTTTAAAATCATTAGTTTTGGTCCACGAAATAAAAGAATGGGTTCGGGAGTCGGTTACGTACGAGGAAGGATTAGCACCCTCGTAATGCCCAAAAATTGGTACCTAATTGATTATCAAATGTCTTTAATGTCAGAAATTTAAAAATTGTAAGATATAATCCTCTTTAAAATATTTGAAAATTTGGGTTTGCTTGTATCAAAGTATCGACTATAAGTTAGCCCTTAGAAATCTCTATCTCAAAACAGCAAAATGTTACATCCAGTAAGTTAGGACATATCACTTTGCAATTCCAAGACAGTCATTTATATTTCGAAATCCTTTAAAAACTTTAGAAGGGTACTTGACTATTCGAACTTAACGAGAAAAGTTGCAACCCAATAAGTTGGGCACTACTTTTTCGCAATTTCCAAACACCAGGTATTGCCTTTATATTTGTTGAAAATTTTAGAGCCTTGTCTTTTTAAAGATGATGCGTGGAAAATCGTATTACATTATAAATCATAATAATATATTATTGTACTAGGTAGATAAAAAAATGAATACTATGATATAAAGAATAATACATACGAAGCAAAAAAAAAATGCAAACAAAGATATATGTATAACATGTATTGAAAATGAATAAACAAAGTATATAAACACACGAAATAATATTTAAATGATGCATGATATAAAAAACATAAATCAAATAATGTATGATATACAAATAAAAGAAATATAGTGCATATTATAATAAAAAATAAACTTAACACATACGTGATACATACAATATAAAACATGTGAAAAGAAACTAATATATAAAAAGGAGTAATTGATTGCTAACAAAATACACATACAATTAAAAACAAGACATTTCATAACCATTTTAAAATAATATTTAATAGATAATATAATAAAAAGAATAATAATTATATGATAATATATTGGTTTAGAAGTATGTAAAAGATTTCATAATATAACAACATTAGTTTTAAAAAGAAATAATATATAGTAAATAAATAAATAATTAATAAAAATATGTATATAGTGTGGGTTAAAAATATGATTTAATAATAATGCTTTACATTTTTTAAAATAATATATATAATAATATAATTTGCGATACATGATATACATAACATATATATAAAAACAATAAATAATATGAAAATAAAACATAATAAAGATTATATAATAAAATGTAATATAAACATATAAGAAAAATAATAGATATAAAGTAACATATAAAACAATATATATATGTATAAGTAATTAATAAATATAATATATGTGAAAATATAATAATATATAAAAAGATGTAAAATAATAATTTAAGGAAAATAATATATATAATAAGTAATAACAATATATAATTAAAAATAATACTCATAATAAAACAATTTTATAATATATAATATAAAAGTAAAATTAAAATAAACAAATAATACAATATATATATATAGAATAAAATAATAAATATAGGACTAAATTTGATGTTTAACAAAATTATAGGGCAAATTCACAAAGCTAAAACTGAATTAAAACCCAATTTGAAACATTCGCGAAATCAAAGGGAGTCATTAGGCAAATAGCCCTATTCCCAAAACGTCACCGTTTCCCCTAATACGATTGTAAATCATTGGGAGGGTCGAATTGAAACAGAATTAAAATATTAATACCAAATAAACAAATAAATAAAATGAAATTAAAAGTATAAAAATTGCGAGAGGACCAATTGGGCAATTAACCCAATTTTAAAAAATGCGCGGATCCTTCCCGGGTAATCGGGTCAACACGCGGATCTTGGGGGTCGCAGAACGACGCCGTTTCGTTCAAGTTATATAAGCTACCATCTCAGCTTAAAATTCATTTGCACCCCGATTTTAAAAAAAAAACTAAAAAATTCTCTGTGAAAAAGAGAGAAGAAGGGAGCTCCGGTTCTGGCCTTTGTACGCCACGCGTCGGCCCACGCGCCCCCGCGCCGTCCTAAGGGCCACTGTATACGAGGATCGGAGGGTTAAAAATCCTCGTCTCTTAAGATCCAGAACAGGTAGTCCTTCTCCTTCTCAAATACCCCTAGTATTTTGCTAAACAGTTCATATATATGTGCCAAAAAAAGAACAAGTCACTCAATTATCACCTTTGAAACTGCTTATATTTATTTTTTTATTTCTGTATCTGTGCGCGTATCCTCTTACAAGAGTTACAAAGGGCTTTTTATAGCCTACGGATTTGTTACATAAGGAAAGAAATCTCTGATTCTTATTGTATCTTTGACTGATGTGCTACGATTTCCTTGCCATTTTCTATTCTGCTTTTTCGCGTATCTGCTGTTTGTTTCCTTTTCTTGCAGTCAATCGAGCGAGGGATCCGGCAGTAACCATGCTGGTGTAGACGCGTGCACTGATCACGGTGCTGATGGAGGGTTACTGAACCGTCGTGAGAGACGAGCAGACGCATCTGTTGAAATTGCTTCTGGAAGCTTCTGCTTGCGGCGCGAGGAGAAAGGCAGAAACCCTAGGGTTTCCTGCCTTGATGTAACAAGCTGGACCAATTCGGCTTTTTGAATTTGGGCTAGCTAGTTTTAATTGGGTCACGGGTGTTTGTGGGTCTGCTGGGTAGTTTGGGCCTAATTAGGTTACAAATGTAACGGGCTATTTGGCTGTTGGGTCTGTGTATTTGGGCTTTGTAAAAAAAACTTTTATGGACTGTTTAAATTAAATAAATAAATATTTAATTATTTATCTATTGACTTTTAGTTTTAATAATCCGGGCAAATTTTGGTGATTACAGCTGCCCCTCTTTGCTCATTGCTATGTAATAGGAATTGAGCAAAGACCATAAAGGACCAAATTTGCCCGGCCTAGCCCGATCTTTGCGATCTCTTCCTCGAATGGTCTTCTATCTTCTCCCTACGACCTCAAGAATGCTATGCTGATATCTTTGATCTGTTTTCTGCCGAACACAGAGACACTGAGTCTGCTTCTTCGATTTGTAAGGATGTTAAATTATCTTGAGTCTGCTTGAGAACATTTGAGAGTCATATCTGCAATGTCCTCAATTTGTTCCTTGTAAGCACAAGGATGCCAAACCATCTTGAGTCTGTTTGAGGACATTTGAGAGTCATATCTGCAACGTCCTCGATTTGTTCCTTGTAAGCACAAGGATGCCAAACCATCTTGAGTCTGTTTGAGGACATTTGAGAGTCATATCTACAACGTCCTCGATTTGTTCCTTGTAAGCACAAGGATGCCAAACCATCTTAATCTGTTTGAGAACATTTGAGAGTCATATCTGCAACGTCCTCGATTTGTTCCTTGTAAGCACAAGGATGCTAAATCATCTTGAGTCTATTTTGAGAGTCATATCTGCTATGTCCTCGATTTGTTCCTTGTAAGCACAAGGATGCCAAACCATCTTGAGTCTGTTTGAGGACATTTGAGAGTCATATCTGCAACGTCCTCGATTTGTTCCTTGTAAGCACAAGGATGCCAAACCATCTTGAGTCTGTTTGAGGACATTTGAGAGTCATATCTGCAACGTCCTCGATTTGTTTCTTGTAAGCACAAGGATGCCAAACCATCTTGAATCTATTTGAGAACATTTGAGAGTCATATCTGCAACGTCCTCGATTTGTTCCTTGTAAGCACAAGGATGCCAAATCATCTTGAGTCTGTTTGAGAACGTTTGAGAGTCATATCTGCAACGTCCTCGATTTGTTCCTTGTAAGCACAAGGATGCCAAATCATCTTGAGTCTATTTGAGAACGTTTGAGAGTCATATCTGCTATGTCCTCGATTTGTTCCTTGTAAGTACAAGGATGCCAAATCATCTTGGATCTGCTTCAGTATAAACATCTGAAGGTTAGATCTGCTATCTTCAATTTGTTCCCCATAAGCACAGGGATGCCATTTTGAAATCTTTGATCTTCATTGTCCCCTAGAGGACATGACCTGTAAGATGAGTATGTGTCTATGCCTAAGTATGCTATGATTGAAATGAGTCGAACATGTTATGATGCAAAATGCTGAGAATATGACCCCTATCTCAGGTGTCATCATTCATTCCTTCATTTGTCTTTTTCAAAATTTTATTTTGTAGGCCTTCATCCAATGCTATGATCTACTGAGGATGTCTGTAAGAATTGAATCATCCATTTCTTTTTGGATTGGAAGAAAAAAAATCCCTCGAGTTCCTTCATCCCTTACTTACGTGAATTTCTCGAACAATTGTCCTGTTTTAGTTTCTTGCATTATCTAGAAATTCCAAAGTAATGTGCAAAACTTCGTTTGGGAAAATTTTTTAGTTCATCTAGCATTATTTCAATGCAACATACTTTAAAAATATTGGGAGATGAGTAAATCTTTGAGAATAATTGGATTTGAATTGTTAATTGTACAAAGGAAATAAGTCTGATAGCATATCTTTAAGAAGAAATAGAATCTAAAGATAGCAAACAGGATAAAAATCAGATCTCTAAATATCGCCGCTTGAGCATGTATACATTAGCTCCTCGAAGCCCTCTTTTTTTGTTCGACATGTGTTTAAAAGATCCAAAGTACTTTGTTGATGCCCCAATGTACACTGTGCCTCAGTCTCTGTTAAGTCAAATAAGGTTGCTGTGTACCCTTCAAAATTTGAGCTGCCCTTTCAGGTTTTTAACTCAAAATCCCTTTGGTCTCAAGGTGCCCTTTGTGGGTTTTCACCCTGGCCTCTCCTTTTTTTTTAAAATTCAAGGCGCCCTTTGCGGGTTTTCACCTTAGATTCTTTTCTCTTTTAGACAAAGTACTTTTTGACTGAGTCTGAGTTCACCGGATTGGGTAGGCTCTTTCCATCCATTTCTGGCAAAATCAATGCACCACCAGAAAAAGCCTTCTTCACGACGTACGGCCCCTCCCAATTTGGCATCCATTTTCCTCTAAAGTCCTTCTGAATGGGAAGGATTTTCTTTAGCACAAGGTCCCCCTTATGGAATTCCCTTGGACAAACCTTTTTATCATAAGCTCGCATCATACGCTTCTGGTACATCTGACCATGTCGGATAGCCTTCAGCCTCTTTTCCTCAATCAAATTTAGCTGGTCATATCGAGACTGAACCCATTCAGCTTCATCCAACTTTATCTCTGTTAAAATTCAGAGAGAAGGTATTTCCACTTCAATAGGTAAAACTGCTTCCATCCTGTAAACCAACAAGAACGGAGTTGCCCCAGTAGAAGTTCTAACAGATGTCCGATAAGCCAAGAGTGCAAACGGTAGCTTTTCATGCCAGTCCCTATAAGTCTCAGTCATCTTTCCCACTACTTTCTTAATGTTCTTATTGGCAGCCTCCACTACCCCATTCACCTTTGGACGATAGGGTGAAGAGTTGTGATGCTTGATTTTGAACTGGTCGCAAACCTCTGCTATCGTTTTGTTGTTCAAATTTAATGCATTGTCGGATATGATTCTCTCAGGCATTCCATACCGGAAAATGATTTCCCTCTTCAAAATTGACTTATAGCTGTCTTAGTAACATTTGCGTACGAAGCAGCCTCTACCCATTTTGTAAAGTAGTCAAAAACTACGAAAATAAACCGATGTCCATTCGAAGCTTTTGGCGATATTGGCCCAATGACATCCATGCCCCACATGGAAAATGGCTATGGAGACGTCATGACATGTAAAGGTGAGGGTGGTACATGAATTTTGTCCCCATAAATCTGACACTTATGGCATTTTTTGGCATAATTGATACAGTCTCCTTCCATAGTGGCCCAGTAATAGCCAAACCTCATGATTTGTCTTGCCATCGTGAATCCATTTGCATGCGTACCACATACACCTTCATGGACCTCTTCTAGAATTAGCTTGGCTTCCACAGCATCGACACATCTCAAAAGTACTTGGTCTTTCCTTCTCTTATACAGAACACCCCCGTCCAAAACATAGTCACAAGCTAATCTTCTCAGGGTTCGTTTGTCATTTTCGGATGCCTGTGCTGGATATTTACGATCTCTTACATATCGCAATATATCCAGATACCAAGGATTATCATCATTTTTTTCCTCTTCAAGGTTACAACAGCTAGCTGGAAATTCATAGATACTCATTTGAATTGGTCTCATCTCTTCTCCTTGTTTGCCTTAATCATTGAAGCCAAGGTTGCTAAAGCACCTGCCATCTGATTTTCATCTCGTGGGAGATAGTTGAAGGTGATGTCATCGAACTCTCTTAGTAACCCCAAAACTACAATTCGATAATTGATCAACTTAGGGTCTCTTGTCTCCCATTCACCTCTTAGCTGATAGATTACCAACGCAGAATCTCCATATACTTCTAGGGTTTTTATGCCTCTTTCTATGGCCGCTTGGAGCCCCATGATGCATGCTTCGTATTCAGCCATATTATTTGTACAGTTAAAATCCAACTTGCATGTGAACGGGTAATGGTGACCATTCGGGATACCAAGACTGCCCCAATTCCATTTCCGACTGCATTAGAAGCCCCATCAAAATTTAACTTCCATGGAGAATCTTCAGTTGCTGCTATACACATTAACTCCTCATTTGGAAAATCAAAGTTCAATGGCTCATAATCCTCCAAAGCTCTACTGGCCAAGAAGTCTGCCACAGCACTCCCTTTGATAGCCTTTTGACTTACATAGACTATATCAAACTCTGAAAGCAAAATTTGCCATCTAGCCATTCTTCCATTTAAAGCCGTTGATTCCATCATGTATTTTAATGGATCTAATTTTGAGATGAGCCAAGTTGTATGGTATAGCATGTACTGCCTCAATCTTCGTGTGGTCCAAATCAACGCACAGCACAGCTTTTCGATTGACGAATATCTCATTTCACAGTCAGTGAATTTCTTGCTGAGATAATAAATTGCCTTTTCCTTTTTCCTTGACTCGTCATGCTGACCAAGCACATATCCCATAGAATTGCTGAACACTGACAAGTATAGTATTAATGGTTTATCTGGACTAGGCGGAGATAACACTGGAGCATTCAAGAAATACTGTTTGACTTTTTCAAAAGCATTCTGGCATTCTTCATCCCAAACACCTTGATTGTGCTTTCTGAGGAGACGAAAGATAGGATCACATTTTCAGTCAATTGTGAAATGAACCGGGCAATGTAATTCAACCTTCCTAGGAATCCTCGAACTTCTTTTTGAGTACGTGGTGGAGGCAACTCTCGTATGGCTCTGACCTTGTCTGAGTCAACTTCAATTCCCTTTTCACTGACTACGAAGCCTAACAACTTCCCCGATCTGGCTCCAAAGGTGCACTTTGCTGGATTGAGCTTCAACTGAAATTTCCTTAATCTTAAGAACAATCCTCTCAAGACCTTAATGTGTTCTTTTCTATTCGCGACTTGGCAATCATATCATCGACGTATACCTCAATATCCTTATGCATCATGTCGTGAAATAAGTTTACCATGGCTCGTTGGTATGTTGCCCCTGCGTTCTTCAACCCAAATGGCATTACTTTATAACAAAAGGTGCCCCACAATGTTATGAAAGTAGTTTTATCCATATCCTCTGGATGCATCTTTATCTGATTGTATCCTGAGAAACCGTCCATGAAGGAGAACAACGAATATCCCGCCGTGTTGTCTACTAAAGTGTCGATGTGTGGCAGAGGAAAATTATCCTTTGGGCTTGCTTTGTTTAGATCTCTGTAATCAACGCACATTCATACCTTCCCATCTTTCTTAGGGACTGGTACAATATTAGCTACCCATTCAGAGTACTTCACTTCCTGCAGAAATCCTGCATCAAACTGCTTCTTGACCTCATCTTTTATTTTCAGGACAATGTCTGGTCGCATTCTTCGCAACTTCTGTTGTATCGGTCTACATTCTTGTCTTATCGGAAGACGATGTACTACAATGTCAGTACTCAATCCGGGCATGTCCTGATAAGACCATGCAAAGATATCTTTGAATTCCTGAAGCAACTCAATCAAGCTACGCCTTGTGTTATTAGCAATCAGTGTTCCAATTTTCACCTCATTCCCTTCCTCTAAGGCTATATTTTCTATTGCCTCTTTTTATGTGGCATGATTTGTTTCTCCTCCTGTTTTACCATTCTTAATAGATCGAGAGATACGCCACAATCTTGAACATCTTTAAAATCCTGAGACTCCTCTAAACACATGTCTTGCTTACAAGAGAAATCAGGAATGACAGTATTAGCGCTCATATCATTGATATCTAGAGACCTGTGAGGGGTATGAAAGAATATACAAAGAATGAATGAATTTGAGAATGATTGTTTATGTGCTATGAATAAAAGAATAGAATTGTTAGAATTTAAAGGAATATCGGTTGATAAAAAAATGAGACAATACTCTTTTAAATTGGTAAAAGTTATGCTTTATTTGAAAAATAATAGATGAACATAAGCCTATTCTCACAAATGTAATCTTACTACTCCTAGGCTCTAGAGTAATAAACATGTTTCGAGAATTACACTGAAAAATTTCTAAAGACTACAGGTGAATCCTCCGCAGTCCAATTGTTTAAAGAGCTCCCCGGTTCGTAAGGGTGAATACCCTCGAGGTTTTCCTGTCCAAACCACTCACTATGTACAACATTGATCTGATGGCTCTTTTCTACCAGCAACCCTTCAGACTTAAAGGTTTTGGATATAGGTGGGAATATCATCAGTTCCCAGTCCACCTCTCCTCCGTTCAAACGCGCCTTCCTTCTCGTTTGACGCTTTTCCATCTCCTGTCTCTTTTGTTTATAGTCTGGCTTAAAACCCAAACCAAAACGATCCTTCTTTTCTATCAATTTTGGGACTTGAATCCCTCATTACAACTCTAGTCCTTTTCCTGGCAATGTTCTTTTCCCCATCATTATTTGCGAGGCCATCCTTGTTGCTCTAGATGTTTTGGGAAGCGGCACCTCGCTTCCCTCCGAAATGAAGGTGGCATTAACAATTTCCAAGGAATGAAAAGAACACTCGATAGCCTCCTCATTTGTCTCCACATAAGGGACTATACTGGTAACAAATGCTATGATGTCCTCTTCTGCATTGATGGTTATCAAGCGTTTGTCTGTCACCAACTTTAATTTTTGGTGCAGTGGAGAAGGCACCGCTCCTGCTGAGTGTATCCATGGCCTCCCCAACAAACAATTATAGGAGGGCTTGATATCCATTACCAGGAAGTCAACTTCGTATATATTTGGTCCAATTTCTAGAGGGATGTCAATCCGCCTTATTACTTTCCTTTCAGTTCCGTCAAAGGGTCTTACCACATTATGACACGTCTTCATGTGCGAACTGTCGATGGGCAATCTATTCAATGTAGATAATGGAAGGACGTTCAAAGCGGACCCATTATCAACGAGTACACTTGGAAGCGTGTATCCTTTGCAACGAGTGGTGATGTGCAAAGTCTTAGTTGACCCTATGCCCCCAGGTGGAATTTCATCATCATTAAAGTAGATGAAATTATCGGCACTACTGTTATTTATCAACCGGTCCAACTTATTGACAGATATATCATGAGTGACATATGTCTCGTTGAGTACTTTTAACAACGCTTCTCGATGCATTTCAGAGCTTAGCAGTAAGGCTAAAACCGATATGCGTGCTGGTTGTTTACGCAACTGCTCGACCACACTGTACTCACTATGCTTAAGGAACTTTAGAAATTCCTTAGCCTCCTCCTCACCTACGGGCTCGTTAACAGGTACTTCACTCTTTTCTTAATTTCAACATTCTTGGGTTTTGTGGGCTCTACTCTGACGTCCCCATATTATAACGCCTCCCACTCCGCGTATGGGAACCTTCATTTCGTACATCTTTAGATGCACTGGCTATGACGCTACAGTCATAACTCTATGGTACTTTCTTGCGATCCTTGTAAGGGAAAGGAGTAGGTGTATGGATAATAACCTTAGGCGCTGCTGGTGTCCCATTTCATTATTCCCTGGCAGGGAGATAATAATCCTTGGTCTACTGGTTCTTTGCTGTTCATTTTCTAGCACACATACTTGCTTTTCACTAGAGCTACCTTCATAAACCTGTAGCTCTTTGTTGTCTATAAAGCCTTACACCAAGGCCTTGAATTCCTCGCAATCTTCACGGAACTCACCGTAGTCCCACGCATTTTTAGAAGTCAACATACCTCTCTTCATCATCTCCTCCCAGATTACCCTCATAGGCATCCTTATCTCCCAACATTTTCTTTTTCCCTTATTTCACCGACTTTACCAATGGCATTTATTCCCTGATTGTCATGGTTTGGTAAAGGATTCTCCGTACTTGAGGTATTTTTAAATTTCAGAACCCCATTCTTGATCAACCTCTCTACGGCTTTCTTGAATCCAGTACAATTCTCGATTGAGTGCCCCGATATTCCAGCATGATACTCACATCTGGCATTTGCATTATACCATTTAGGATACGGAGGTTGTAATGGTTTTAAATGAAAAGGGGCTATAGCATGTGCATCATATAGATTTTGATAGAGTTCTCTATACGTCACAGGTATGGGTGTAAATTGCATCCTCTCATGCCTAGTGTTGGATTTCTACTTTTGAGAGCCTTGTTGCCCAACTGTGGCTACTTTGGGTTGGCTAACTGTGACTGCTTTTGAATTGAAATCACTTGTATTGTTTACCTCGTTGTCTCTTCTTCTTGGGGCTGATCTTTTGGCTACTTCCCCCTCAATTCTTCCCCCTCTTATGGCATTCTCTATCATCTCTCTTGCCATAACTATGTCCGCAAAACTTTTAGTAGTGCTTCCAATCATATGAGTAATAAATGGGGCTTTCAGAGTATTAATAAATAACATAGTGGTCTTCTTCTCCAACAGTGGTGGTTGGACCTACATCGCTACTCTCTCCACCTCTGTGCATATTGCCTAAAATTCTCATTAGGCTTCTTCTCCATGTTTTGTAAGGTAATCCTGTCAGGGGTCATGTCTGTTACATGATTGTATTGTTGCATGAAGACTTGTGCAAGATCCCTCCATGAACTTATTCTAGCCCGGTTCAACTGATTGTACCATCTGGCTGCCGCACCTATTAAACTATCTTGAAAATAATGAACCAACAGCTGGTCATTATTTACATACCCCGTCATCCTTCTGCAAAACATTGTGATGTGAGCCTCTGGGCAAGTAGTACCATTGCACTTTTCAAATTCTGGCATTTTGAATTTGTGAGGTAACACTAGGTTTGGGACTGACTTAAGTCCTTGGCATCAACCCCATGATTATTGCCAGTGCCTTCCAAAGCCTTGAACTTTTCTTCTAACCATCTGCAGCGTTCATCCAATTGCCTTGCAGCTTCGACCTTCAATCCTCTTTTTCCACCATATCTAGATCGGAACAAGAGGATTAGTAAGATTGTCACCCATATTAACTCCTGAACCAATCGGGAAATTCACATGGACACCAGCATCAATCGGCCCATGCTGAGGCCTCACAGTAGTAGATGGCCTTCTAGGAGGTGCCTCAGTTTGCAATGATACATGTGGCGGTGTAAAACCAGGAGGAGGACCCTCATTTTCCTCTTCAGTGATGGCCATAGGAGCTTTTCCTTTCTCAGTGGCCCTCAGTAACTGAGCCATTTCGGCCATTATATTCCTCTGAGCTTCCATCATTTGCTCCCTCATCTCATTCTGCATTTTAGGCAACTGTTCTTGCAACTGGTCTTGCATATCCTTTTGCAACTGCTCAAACCTTTGATCCATGTTCTTAGTTTTAGTGTGAGTGCCGTAAGGATGTGTAATTTCCAGTTTTTCTTTTCTACCTTTATAAAGAAACTTTAACTAATTAGGGTCTTTCTATAACCTTGAATGCATATGATATGATGTACTGCAAATGTATGAATGCAACAAAGGCATCAATCTCGATTCAATCCCATTTAGAAAACTTTATTTAGAAAAAGAATATCTTTACATATAAATGGATTACAAGTATGCTTTCGCCCTAATGCCCAAAATTTTAACCCTACTAATAAAAGGGCTAGCTCTCTTCCTATGTCTGACGACGTCCCACACATCATACTCAATACATTGGCTCGTACAGCCAAGTCTTGCACATATTCAGTAACATCTCGAATCTGAGCTATGGCTTCTTCCATGACATGATCCCTTTCTCTAATCTGCCCTCTAGACTGATGAAGCTCTCCCTTCAGATAATTTCCTTGCATCTCGAGTTGCTCGATCTGAAGTTTACCTTCCTGTAATGCTGCTTCCAAATCTTCAACTTCAATCTTTAACTCTTTTAACTCGATTGTAGAATCTTGGTTGCGATGCCAACGAAGGGATCTTCCAAGCTTAGTTACTTTAGACTTCAACTCTTTATTCTCTTCTTCCAATGCCAAATTTCGTGATTGCATCTCCTGAAACTTCTTTTCCCAGTACTCAGCTCTAGCCTTTCCTTCTTGGACCTCTTTCTGCAACTGATCTGAAGACCCTCCTATTTTCGCTCTTCTCAAGGATACCTGTGCCTTTTTGTAGTGTTCCTTCAAGTCATCTCTATCCTTTTCAATCTTCCTCTTTTCCTTTCTTTCTTTTTCAACCTCCATCTTCTGGACATCAATAACTAAACTCAAGTACATCTTTTCTTCTTCAAGCTTTGCTATCCTTTTCTCGAGCTCCATATTTTTCCTCTCAAATTCTTGCTTCATAATTTCTAACTCCGAGGGCATCACTTGCAGATATTCCTCCATTGGTCGAGCTCCTTCCATATTTGGCTCAAGAATATTATCATTAATCCTTCTACCTCTCCATTCAACATATTTTGGAGTCGTAGCAGGGCCAATAACTACTCTTTTAACCGACACGTCTTGTTCCAAGCGCTAGAGATCTCACCGACCTTTTCCTTGTAATCTGCCCTCTATATGCGAACTCACTTTGAATTAGCCCATGAGTTGCTGGCACGAACTGCCTCAAACCGAATTACCTTAACACGAGCAAGGGGCATAACCAATGGCACCCCAAATTCCCAATAAAGGGACCCAATCGAAACTGCCGCAACGGTAAAGAATCTCACCAGGAATCATCCACGGAGCTCTCCACTCACATCTTTCGGCTGAAGATTTGCAGTAGTGCCATCCAATTCTCCTCTGGAACATCAACTTCCTAGTTGAAGCAACTATATCCTTCAGCGGTGAGTAATCCTCGAAGAAAACCGACAACAACCTTATCTATCAACCGAAAATGACTATAGAACCAAGCTAGAAGCAATTGTGCACAACCAACAAACCTGCCTGCACCAGCTTTTCTACATGTGCCTAAGGACCTGAATGTCTCTGCCAAAATTGTAAGGACAGAAGTGACCCTCTTATTGAGTCTATGGAAAAGATCTGTGGTTGCCTCATCCACATATCCCAAAGCCCTAGGGAACACCATCAATCCGTACAAACTTAAGGCAAATACATCTACCCTTTTTGTTTCATCGGGATGCGTCAAAATCAGGCCCTTCAAAGCGTCCCATGAAATGCACTTGCACTCACCTTTCTCTTTAATCCTGGCTGTAATCCACTGCTCACTCATCCCTGTAATAGCCATCAATTTCTTCCAAAAGGTAGGGACATTAACAGCTCGAGAATAGATTCTATCTGCCTGGACCTAGGACATCGTAACAAGGCAGTGTACTCCTCTACGGTAGGCACCAAGTCTACTTCCCCGAAAGTAAACAACTGTACGCTGGATTCCAAAACTGAGCCAGGCTCGGAACAAATTCTCATCTATTTGAACATCGAGCAAGTAAGGTAAGTCTCCGTAATTACCATAGAATAACTGTTTAGTCTCGCGCCCCATTGATCAAAATCTCCTTAAGCTCTTGGAGATTATTCTGCGTAACACTGATGCGAGTATATCCTGACAGCTCCGATATATATCCCACAGCTATACTATCTCCCTTTTCTAACTGGGTTTGCTCAGACCATCTATGGACGTTGGCGTTGCCCTCCACTCTATCAAAAGTCCGTCCTCCATAATAAACTCTCTAATTTAGACACTGACCGTGAATTGATACCTTTGTAAATGCAAATGTCATGCAAACAAAAGAAAAGAAATAGTCAGTATCACATGATATCAATAAATCTCAACAATAATTTATAAGGGTAATATCTAAAGTTTAACTTTAACTAAGTTGGGCTCTTACGGTTTTTTCTATATGAGGTTGGTTCTAAAGTTTGAGGTACCTGAACCAACAGATTCCTTGATCCTCACCCATTATAGGCTCATTTGAATCGAGTTCAGTTCAGGGGAACACATTTCCCTATGGCTACACGAAGATGAAATCTCACGAAACCATAGGTACGGATGTATCCCGAAAGTGATCCACTATCCTGCACGGAGGCGAAACCTCACGAAGGCGTAGCTTCTCACTCCCACTTAAGGGTGTGACCACAACGGTCATGCAAATGCAATGCGTATTAGAATATAGCAACACATGCAATAATACAACACATGTAATGCAAAGAGGATTAAATTTTAAAATTTTTAATTTTCGACATTAAGACAAGAGATAATCATTACACGGCTTGACTCTCTTAAACGTCCCCAGCGGAGTCGCCAAGCTGTCGAAACCATTTTCAAATTCTATTTTGGAAAATGGGAATCGATTTAAAAAACAAAACGGGAGTCGCCACCAATCTTTTTAGGTGTGATTGGATCACCTTTAAAACATTTTGTTTTAAATCATTAGTTTTGGTCCACGAAATAAAAGAATGGGTTCGGGAGTCGGTTACGTACGAGGAAGGATTAGCACCCTCGTAATGCCCAAAAATTGGTACCTAATGATTATCAAATGTCTTTAATGTCGGAAATTTAAAATTTAAGATATAATCCTCTTTAAAATATTTGAAATTTGGGTTTGCTTGTATCAAGTATCGACTATAAGTTAGCCTTAGAAATCTCTATCTCAAACAGCAAATGTTACATCCAGTAAGTTAGGACATATCACTTTGCAATTCCAAGACAGTCATTTATATTTCGAAATCCTTTAAAACTTTAGAAGGGTACTTGACTATTCGAACTTAACGAGAAAAGTTGCAACCCAATAAGTTAGGGCACTACTTTTCGCAATTTCCAACACCAAGTATTGCGTTTATATTTGTTGAAAATTTTAGAGCCTTGTCTTTTTAAAGATGATGCGTGGAAAATCGTATTACATTATAAATCATAATAATTATTATTGTACTAGGTAGATAAAAAAATGAATACTATGATATAAGAATAATACATACGAAGCAAAAAAAATGCAAACAAAGATATTGTAACATGTATTGAAATGAATAAACAAATATAAACACAAATAATATTTAATATGCATGATATAAAAACATAATAAATAATGTATGATATACAAAAAGAAATATAGTGCAATATATAAAAATAAACTTAAAATATACATACAATAAAACATGTGAAAGAAACTAATAAAAAAAGGAGTAATTGATGCTAACAAATACAATACAATTAAAAACAGACATTTATAACCATTTTAAATAATTTTAATAGATAATATAATAAAAAGAATAATAATTATATGATAATATATTGGTTTAGAAGTAGTAAAAGATTTCATAATATAACACATTAGTTTTAAAAAAATAATATATAGTAATAAATAATTAATTAATAAAAATTGTATATAGTGTGGGTTAAAATATGATTTATAATAATGCTTTACATTTTTTAAAATATAATATAATAATATAATTTGCGATACATGATATACATAACATATATATAAAAACAATAAATAATATGAAAATAAAACAAAAAAATATAAAAAATGAATATAAACAAAAGAAAATATAGAAATAAAATAAAACATAATATATTATAAAATAATAAATATAATGTGAAATATAATAAATAAAAAATGTAAATAAATTAAGGAAATAATATATATAATAAGTAATACATATATAATTAAATATACTCATAAACAATTTATAAATATAATATAAAAGTAAAATTAAAATAAAATAATACAATATATATATAGAATAAAATAATATAGGAAAATTGATGTTACAAATTATACAAATTCACAAAGCAAAACTAATTAAAACCCAACATTCGCGAAATCAAAGGATCATTAGCAAACCTATTCCCAAAACGTCACCGTCCCCTAACGATGTAATCATGGAGGCGAATTGAAACAAATTAAAAATTAATACCAAATAAACAAATAAATAAAAAATTAAAGTAAAATTGCGAGAGGACCAATTGGGCAATTAACCAATTTAAAAATGCGCGATCTCCCGGTAATCGTCAACACGCGATCCTGGGGTCGCAGAATGACGCCGTCGTTCAAGTATAAAGCTACCATCTAGCTAAAATCATTGCACCCCATTAAAAAAAAAACTAAAAATCCC